>NW_024349798.1:6462136-6529100 GCF_902729225.1 Pteropus medius
TGACACTAAGGTTTGCAGCAGGCAGCGATTCATCTTTTTAGTAATCTGTTTAAGGTTTTGGAAATCCACAAGTTCACAGACATGTGTTACATGTAGAATACATGCTTAATTGCCACTGGGTAGCAGTTGTTCCCTGGACTTGTATGTCATCATTGTTAGGTACTGATCACATGAATACCTAAACTGTGGTAATTAAAAAGGAGCTGCACCTTAAATGCTGTCCATGCCTCATTAAAAATAGTGACAGCCATCAGAATAGAGCAGCCATTGCTGTTTTCCCTTGGTGACTGGGAATTGATCCCTGGAACACTAAGAACTATCAATTCAGTAAGGTATTCCTACCTCGCAATGGATTGTCCGTCATGATGATGTTTACCCTTTAGTTAAAATAATTTTTCACCTTGGGCATCATGGCTTGTCAGGCAGCTTCAGTGGCATTTATACTCTATAGCTGTTAAGTTTTAAACAAGTGATTTTCATAGCATTCCAGAATCACTGTTATGTATAATATTCATTGTGTTTTGGGCGGGGTAAATGTTAATCACTACTACAAATGATTTTCTCATTTCCAGGAAATACTTGAACACAGTATATACAAAGTAAATCAAACGACGTACTCAGACCTCTAGTTCAACCTCGTTAGGATGTGTGTGCGGTATTGAACATAAGTATTCTATTTGAATGTAACAATTTAAATGAATTGTACCATGTCAGGGATTCAGAGTACATATTAATAGGATGTTAAGGTGGAAGTAGTTGAATTTGGACTTCACACGTTCGAGCATACTGTCCTATATTTGCTCTCAGAATTTGTGTTAAAAAAATACTCCTTGTTCATTTCAATATTCCAGTTTGTAATCAAATTGTTTTATAGCTTCTGAAAGTCTTGTTAAATAAGTTGGGTAAGGTATATGTGGCAGTAGACAGTTGTTTTTTAGAGAAAAGTCAAAACTATCCTTGGATATGTCCCATCACAGGTTGTGTTCTAATCTAGTAACTTACACTCATTACTTCTCTTCCTTGGGAAAGATGGACAAACTTAGTGGAAACAAAACGGCATGACATGAAAGAGATTGATGATTCAAGAAAGCCTATCTTTCTGGAGTGCACTGGATGACACTGTGAGCAAGCTATCCTTCCTCAGTGGTTGCCTGGTCGTGGTTATCTCTTGGGCACAAGGAAGAATAGGATTCAGGATCTCAGACGAGATAGGCTTGAGTCTTGATGGAGCTGTGATGACCAGGCGAGATTGATGTATTGACTTGAAAATAAAATTTTCAAATGTGAAGTTGACACTTTAGGCATCCCCTGGCTCTTCTGTAATAGCATTAAGAATCTTTGAGAAATGGGGTGGAAAGTGGGAATTACCCATCATCCTAACACTTTGAAAACTATTTTTAATTTACATATTCTTTTCTAGCCTCTGCGTATATGTTTTTATGCACGTGTAATTATGGTTATGAACAATTGTTTTCTGCTTTCTTAATAAATATTATAAAGCCTTTATTATTTTTAATGGTTGCATGAAAAAGAAAGCTGATTTTACAGTTACTTAATGTCACTCTTCAGGATCCCACCAGGACCATGTGCTTGGGCCACTTGGAGCCTCCTGTACATGTGCATGAGTGCCCTAGAACTCAGACCCTCCTGAGAATTTGCTGGGAAAGATACTCTCAGGGAAAAAAATGCCTGTGTACCCAAAAGTTGCACATAATTTCAAAAGCCATACATGGATATTTGGATCCTTAATAAGGAGTCCTGTCCTAGATCTTGAACTGGACATTGCATTTTCAAAATTTAAATTGAACTTGATGTTCATAATTATAACATTAGTAGTGTTATGTGTCTCAGTTTTCCACTCCCCTTATTTTCCTTGTTTCCCTCTTATTTCCTTTATTTTTATAATAATTTGTTTAGATTTTAAATCTTGGCCCTAGATTATACATGTATCAGTTTCTATTGTTATCTAAAAAAAACTGCAGAAGTTAGTACCTTCAAAAACCAGTCCATTTCTCCTGACTGTGTGTTGGCTGGGCAGTTCCTCTTGTCCCACCTGGGTACTCTCTTGTGGCTGCATTCAGCTGGCAAAATGGCTGGGCTCTGGGATAGTGCTGGTCTTTCATCCTGGGCTTTTTCAGGGCATGGCAGTCTCAGAGCATTTCAAGAGGGTGTGGGTGTAGAAGTTGTATGTACCACATCACATCTGCCACACTATTGTAAAGCGAGTCACAAGTGCACACCAGATTGGAGGGTTGGCGAACTAGAGGCCACCACTCCCTCTGGGAATGCATGTGCTGGTAGGGGAGCAATCTGTGGTCTTGTTTGCAGTCTTCCACAGTACATAGCAGATTCTAATCTGATGTGTATCTATCCCTTAGGGAAAATTTTTTTTGCTGTGGGAAGTAAAAACTGGATTTATCTTCTAACTAGTTAGATGTGATACTTAAATTTTTAAAAAATATATTTGGAGACATATGTTAAAGAGGTACTCCAAGAGGGCGACGTTGGTGAATGCCCAAGTAATGTTTACTGTTTTCTTCTCACGCCAGCCCATTTTTCATTTCCTACTCCCTTGTACTGTACATATTTATGGGTCTTGGGAGAATCCAGTGATTTGATTCAGTGGCCTTACCCTGTCTTAATATGTGTTGAGTGTGTCTTTTGGTTGTTGAAAAGCTCAGGTGTGTCGCCCCCTTAGGTTACTGTCTTGTACTTTGGCAGCTACGCAGCCTGGTCCATACAGATGATCCAGGTCTGTTTTGAGCCTCATCATTGAAGCATAAAATGGGAACACTACTAAGAATAGAAAGGAAACAGAGACCCCATGTCACTCACCCCTTGCTGCTCTACCTGCTCACCGCTTGCTGACCTACAGCATTAGAACCCCCACATCGCAAATCTAGGGAGACGTGGATCCAAGGAAAGGTTAGAAACTAACATGTTTGATCTTTTAAAAAAAAATCATGCCAGATTTCCTTCTGTTTAGCATATACTAAACAGGTATAGTACATAAGGTTCTGAACTAGGCACTGAAGGGCAGCAAGTGGCTTTTCATGTAATAAAACAGCTCGTTAAAAGGCTGTTGGAACTGTTGTAAATCAGTATGATCGTGCTGTTTGGTTTAACTTCCTAGTTAATCTCAGATTGATCAGTTTATTCAACTCCTTGGGCAAGGGTGTCCCTTTCTAAGGTTGAGGGACCTCACTTATTTCTGGAAGACTATCAGATATATATCCAGTTGTTCTTTTATTTTAAAATGCAGCACTTATCTTTAGTGTAAAACCAGATCTTCAGAGATATTGTCTACACAATCCAGAAGGCATCAGGGAAAAAAAAAACTAAAAAAACAAAACATATATATAGCTAGAAAGCTTTTGAAATCTTGGAGAAATGGCTGGTATCTAAAAATAAAATTTAATTGGAAACCTAAGCCATTGATGAGTCTGACACACAGGCATTTGAAATACATGTTAAAGTAATTAGATTGAATTACTATGAAGATACTTCTGGATTTTATAACTAGTAGTGTATAAGCTTAAACGAAAGAGTAACTCAGCTTTATTTTCTTTAAAACTAAAATTGTAATTCCAGTACATTAAAAGTGTCCAGTTAGAATTCCAAGTCCTTCTAAAAGTATAAGAAGTTGGTAGATGAATGTGTTAAAAGTCACGCCATTTCTTTTTTCCATTTTCATCTATCCGTGTTACCCCCTTTCATCTCAGGCGTCTCTTCTGTCCTCTAGCTAAGGGATCTTACAGAAGCTTGAGTTTTGCATATCCTCTGCAAGTTATATTTGTTCAGTACTAAGCTTTTCTTTCTCTAGTTTGCATTCTTTCAGTGGTATCTGCGTTTGTTCATCCGTCCATCCACTCAGTGAGCATTTGCTAAGCATCTATTATGTGATAGGCAGCTGTGGGAAATATTAATGAATAAGATTCAGTTCTTGTTCTCCATGAGCTTGTTATATAAATGCATCAGTAGACATGTAACAACTGACTGTAGGACAAAGCAGAATGAAATAAGCCCTGTGATGTTTGGATGGCCAAGTAGCTGGTCAAATGGACAGTCAGACTTAAGCTGATAAAAGAGCAGCTCTCTTGGGGTACATAGGACTCAGACTAGAGGCAACAGGCTTAGCCTCATGGGAGAGATAGCCTGTTAGCAGGCCAGGACACAGAGCTGAGGATAGGTGAGTTGTTGGATGGTGGGGACCCCTTGGTATATGGTAGGAGTTGGGAGCTGGAGTGGACAGCTGGGGCCAGATCCTGGAGGACTCTCAATGTCATGTGATGGATTTTGGGTTGGATTCTAGGCTTGGAAAGAGTTACTGAAGGGTTCTGAAGAACAGAGTGGAAGGATTTAAGAGGGATTATAATGCTGTTAATTAAAGTGGGAAACACAAGAGGAAGAGCAGAATCTAGTGCATTTGGTTTTGGGCAAGTTGAGTTTGCATACCAGAAGGTCATCCATTCATAGAAATAATTGGAACATACTTAGAAGTAATTAGAAATTCTGACTTAGAGCTTAGAAGAAGGGGCTTAGGGATAGAGGTTTAGATTTGAGAGACCTACATGCATTTGTGTTATTTTGAAACTGTGAGGAGGGAAGACGTTATGGTGAGAAGTGGGTTCTAGATAGAACCTTGGAGGTCCATCTGTTGTTGAGCTAGTGAAGGAGACAGATGGAGTAGTCAGAGAGAGGAAGAGGACCCAGCGAGGAAGGCAAGTGGGGCGAGATGAAAGTGGAGAGTGGTTATCAGTGCCTGCTGTTTCTGGAGGTGTGATCAGGATTAATCATTTTGTTTTAGCCAATCACCTTACTGCCTTTGTTTGCTATCTTCATTATACATCAAGCCTGAGATTTTACTTTGCCTAAAGCCTTTGGACTAGCAATTCTTGGGTTTATATCCTCTCTTTACATAAGAGTCACTAGTTATTTTTAAAAGGTACCGATGCTTGAGCCTCTTTTAAAGAATACAGATTCATGGGCCTGGTTCCCAGAGATTGTGATGTGATTGGTCCAGGGCAGGTAGAGCTGTCAGGTGATTCCAGTGTGTGGCCAGGTATAAGAACCACTGGTTCAGACTTGGGCACAGTTTGCTTTCCTAACTCAATGCCTTCGCTGTCTGCCATGCTTGCTTTGAGGGTTTCTAAGCTTGCCATCCAGGTGTTAACTGTGTTCTCATAGGAAGAAACACTGTATAGTAACCTGTTAATAATTTTGGGTTAATAGGTAGTAAAGTATGTTAGTCATTCTAGTGGTCTCGGTAATGGAGATTGTGGTATACCATAAGTAGATTATGAATTTTCAAAGAATTATAATGTCCTTAACTGCTAAAGCGGCACGTTATTATTATTATTTTGGTAGTTAAAGGACTTCAAATCTTGCAGGTTTGTTAAAGTTCTTGACTGTCTTTGTACTGTAGATATATGGAAATTTCAACTCTCAGTTTAGATGGTGGAGTGCCGGGCACCAGTTAGCTAGCTAGCTGAATCAAATACATCATGATTCTTTTACTGTAATTTTCTTTTATGTGACTGTATTTTCAAGTCCTGGAAAGTACGGACAGTCCATAAATGCTTCAGCAGCATTTGAAAAGCGCTGGAGCATATAGTGATCATAGGTGAACTTAATCCAAGATTAGGGCTGAGTAGGGAAGGGCTTGGTGAGGATTTTATTGACAGGTGTTCTGAGGATCGACTGCTCCTCTTGTGCCTGTGGGTGAGTGTGAGTACTGTGTGGAGAAAGTGTACTAATGGATGTTACTGTCTCCTATGAACCAGGCTGCCAGAGCTGCTGAAGGAGAGAGCAGACAGAAGTTCTTCACCCAGGATATTAATGGCATCCTCTTAGAGTGAGTATCTTTTGTTTTGTTTTATTTTTTGTATCTGTTACCATGCCTGAATTGAGCAGGCCAGGGGAAACGGGAGTATGATTGAACTACATGAAGGTGACCGCCAGTGAGATCGTTTTAAAAACTGGTTTTTGTTTTATTGTTGTTCTTTTTAAAGAAGGGAGGATGGGACACCAAATATTTGTCCCTAGGAAATGATAGACCTTACTAATCTTAGGCAGCAGGTATTATTAGAACACTTTGTATAGTCATGGCCTGTTGGAAGATGATTTTGCGGCAAGTATGAGATGAGATGAGAGAGATGTTGCCTGCCATAGATGACTTGGTACAGCCAGGGGCCCTGATCTCCTGGATGCCCCTCAGTGTACCTGGTCATTCTCTTCTTACTCTCACTTCTGCTCCCAGGGCTAATGTGCATCATGCCTTTACACTTCTCCCAATTGCCCGAACCTCTGATATGCCACAATGTATGAATTGGATTAAAAAAAAAAAACAGAAAAAGAACCAACCTCACACATATAAATTCAAACCAGATTCTTTGTATCTGGCCCTCCAGCTTTGCCAGCTTCTCTCCTAGTTGCATTATGTAGCAGAGGAAGCTTGTTGCTCAACAGCTGAGGGATTTGCATATGCGAGAACAGTTGTCAAGACTTCGTAATATTCTAGCAATGGACCCTGCCTGGCCAGGATTGGGATTGGGCATTTGGGTCATGAAGCCTGGGCTGTAGAAAGCAGGTGAGGGTCAGATGAGAGCTTTGTGTCCTGCTGGAGCACGCCACGCACAGAGAGCTCAAAAATTCTGCTTATCTAGATAGGGACACTGGAGAGATGAGGATTTCCCTGATTTCCTGATCAGGGATAGAACTGGGAACTGAAAAAATAAGGAAATACTGCTGGAAAGTATTTCCTGTTGACCTCAAGTAACTCAATTACTTTCCCGTTTGAAAGCTTTTATGTTTTCTTTGTTTATGAAATTTAGTACTTCAGAGCTTGTTCTCTGGGCTCTGTTCTCTTGAAAACCTTAGACTTGGTCTTGTCTTTGACCTGAGAGCCTTAACCCGCTTCACCTCGCCAAGTTCTTCAGGTTTGGGAATTCTGTTTGGTGACTGTTGGGGATTTGTTGCACTGGCCACTCGGTTACATTGTGTGACTGATGAAATAGGTTTGACCTGCTCTTGGCTCCTAGCTTTCCTGTCCATGGTAGGGTACCTTATGACAAGAGGAGATGCCGTGAGCTGCAGCTCATTGATAATTCTGTTCTGTTCTTCAGCATAGAGGTGCAAACTCGGGAGCTAAGTAGCCAGATTCGTTCTGGCGTATATGCCTATCTTGCTTCATTCCTGCCCTGCAGCAAGGACACCCTGGTCAAACGTGCTCGAAAACTTCACCTCTATGAACAGGTGGGTGACTCTGCAGAGGAGCCTCTTGGCTTTGGGGCCCAGTGGAGGGGTGACTGAGTCCACAGATGCCACATCTGCTGCTGCACTTTTTCTGTGGTTATTCCTGTAGTGTGTCCTCAGTATAAGAAGAGATGCATAAAACAGACTTATGATATGTCCTGCTCTCTGCAGGGGGGGCGTCTGAAGGAGCCTCTCCAGAAGCTTAAGGAAGCCATTGGCAGGGCAATGCCAGAGCAGATGGCCAAGTACCAGGATGAATGCCAGGCACACACACAAGCCAAGGTTGCAAAGTAAGTGCGTCCCATCATTTTCATCAGCATTCCCACCTTCTTATCTTAGAAGTCCTGGGAGTAGGGGTCAGGGAAAGGTGGTGGGCAGGAGGAAGCAATTCTTCTTTGGTGACCTTAGGGTCCCATTTAATTCTCTTTACCTGGTAGGATGCTGGAAGAGGAGAAAGACAAGGAGCAGAGAGAACGGATTTGCTCTGATGAGGAAGAAGATGAAGAAAAGGGGGGCAGGAGGATAATGGGACCCCGGAAGAAATTCCAGTGGAATGATGAAATCAGGTGTGCCCAAACTGGGACCTTGCGTCATTGGAGGGTTTGTGGGGCCAGTGTCTGAGCATGTTCCCGTATTTCTAATGAAGGTTAGAATCATTTACTTTAATCAGGGCTGCTGAAAGCATATGATTAAAACCTCGAAGAAGCATTTGGGGTAGTTTGAAGTTTCTGGCTTCTGCTTACTCCCCAGGGAGCTGCTCTGCCACGTGGTCAAGATGAAACTGGAGAACTTTGATCTAGAGAAGAACAACAAGGTCCATTCCTGGGAGGACTACGTGAAGACGTTTCTGGATGCTGAGGTCAGACCTCTCTGGCCCAAAGGCTGGATGCAGGCCAGGTGAGGGCCCAGACCAGCCATTATGCTCAGTGTGACAATGAGGTGGAGCATTCTTGTGGTAAAGATACATTCGAGTGCTTCTTTTGTGCCAGGCAAATGGGCCCTTCTCTCGGAATCGATGTCTGGTTGACTCAACTCTGATCTCACCTGAGGAATTGGAGGGGACATAGTAGTCTCTAGGAAGGGGTCTTCTTAGTTTTCCTTACAAGAAGGAAATTGTCTGTGGGGTTTCGTCTTCGTCATTCTTTGTCCCACTTAATTCATAGTTGGCTGCATGCAGTTCTGATCTCAATCGCCCTTTTCTGTTTTGAGATAATGGCTCCTACTAGAAGCTGAGAAACAGATTAATCTTGGGAACATCTTAATGTTCTGAACAGAAGTCTCATTTGCAAGTAGCAGGGCCGACTACTTATTGGAGCTAAGTGCCAGACTTTTCTCATAGGCTACTTTATGTTAGCGTCCCGTGAAATGGACTACATCTGTAATACACAGAGAAAGATAGCTGGAGCTAGTATTTAAAAAAAAAAAATTATTGTGGTAATATGTACTTAACATAAAATTTATGGTTTTAACCATTTTTAAGTGCACAGTTCAGGGGTCTTATGTACATTCACATTGTTGTGAGCTGTCACCACCATCCATCCCCATAAATCTTCTCATCTTGTGAAACTGAAACTCTGTACCCATTAAATAGGAACTTCACGTTTCCATCTCCCCCAAGACCCTGGCAAGCACCATTCTGCTTTCTCTGAATTGGAGTACTCTTAAGTTCCTCATAGAAGTAGAGTCAAAATATTTGTCTTTTTGTGACTGACTGACTTCACTTAGCATCGTATCCTCAAGATTCATCCTTGCTGTAGCATATTACAGAATTTCTTTCCTTAAGGCTGAATAATATTCCATTGTATGTATATATATCGCATTTTGCTTATCTATTCACTTGTCAATGGATACTTAGTTGCTTTCACATTTTAGCTGTTGTGAATAACGATGCTATGAATATTGGTGTACAAATATTTTGAGACGCTGCTTTCAGTTTTTTTGGGTATATACCCAGAAGTGGAATTGCTGGATCATATGTTAACTCCGTTTAATTTTTTTGAGGATTTTTTCCACAGTAGCTGTTATTTTACATTTCCGCCAGCAGTGCACAGGGTTCCAGTTTCTTCACATCCTTGTCAACACTTTTTATTTTTAGTTTTTGATGGTAGCCATCCTAATGGGTGTGAAGTGGTATCTCATTGTAGTTTTGATTTGCATGTCCCTAATGATTAGTGATTTTGAGCATCTTTTCATGTATTTATTGGCCATTCGTATAATATCTTTGAAGAAGTATCCAAGTCCTTTGCCCATTTTTGAATTGATTTGCTTGTTTTTTTTGTTGTTGAGTTTTAGGAGTTTTCTGTATATTTTGAATATTAATCCATTATCAGATATGTATTTTCCAGATATTTTCTCCAATTCTGTGGGTTGCTTTTGTACTCTCTGGATAGTGTCTTTTGTTGCACAAAAACTTTAAATATTCATGAAGCGTAATGTGTATTTTGTTGCCTGCGCCTTTGGTGTCAAATTCAAGAAATCATTGCCACATCCAGTGTCATGAAGCTTTTATCCTATGCTTTCTTTGAAGTTTTATTGTTTTAGGTCTTACATTAAGGTCCTTGATCCATTTTGTTAATTTTTATATATTTTGTATGTAAGTAATGGTCCAACTTTCTTTCACCTGTAGATATCCAGTTTTCCCAGCATCATTTCTTGAAAAGACTATTCTTTCCCCATTGAATGGTCTTGTCACCCTTATAAAAATCACTCGACCATATATGGGAGGGTTTATTTCTGGGCTTTCTATTCTATTCCATTGGTCTATATATCTGTCTTCATGCCAGCACCCACTATTTTGATTACTATACCTTTGTAGTAAGTTTTGAAACCAAGAAATGTGTCTTCCAGCTTTGTTCTTATTTTTTAAGTTTTTTTTTTGGATTCAGGGTCCCCTGAGAGTCCATATGAATTTTAGGTTGATTTTCTGTTTCTGCAAAAAAAAAAGCCATTGGGATTTTGATGGGGAATCCATAGATCATAGATTGCTTTAGATAATATTGACAGTTTAATAATATTAAGTCTTCTGATCCATGAACATAGCATGTATTTTCATTTATTTATGTTGCTTTAATTTCTTTCAGGTGTGTTCTATAGTTATCACTGGATATCTTTCATGTCCTTGGTGATGTTCATTCCTAATTTTTTTTATGCTGTTGTGGATGGTTATTCATGTATGTAAATGCAACTGATTTTTGAGTGTTGACTTTGTGTCCTGTTACTTTGATGAATTATTAGTCTAAAATTTTTGTGGTGGGGGATCTTTAGAGTTTTCTACTTATAAGATCATAACATCTACAAGCAGAAATCATTTCTTTTCCAGTTTGGATGACTTTTTTTTCCTTTTTTTTTTTTTTTTTGCCTAATTGCTCTGACTAGAACTTCCAGTACTATGTTGAATAGAAGTGGTGAACATAGGCATTCTTCCCTTGTTCTTAATATCAGAAGAAAGACTTCCAGCCTTCCACCATTGAGTATGATGTTCACTATGGATTTTTCACGTGTGATTTTTATTTTGTGAAGGCAGTTTCCTTTTATTCCTAGTTTGTTGAGTGTTTTTATCATGAAAAGGTATTGAATTTTGTCCGATGTTTTTTCCACATTAATTGAGCTGATCCATGTGGGTTTTTTCCTTCATTCTGTTGATGTGGCATTTTACATTGATCGATTTTTGTACGTTGAACCATCCTTGCATTCTAGGAATAAATCTCATTTAGTTATGGTGTATAATCTTTTAAATGTGCTGTTGAATTCTTTTTGCTAGAATTTTGTTGATTTTTGCATCAGCGTTCATTAGGGATATTGGTCTGTAGTTTTCTTGTGATGTATTTTTATGGTTTTGGTGTCAGGATTATGCTGGCCTCATAGAATGAGTTTAGAAGTGTTCCTTCAGTTTTTTGAAAAGTTTGAAGAGGGTTGGTATTAGTTCTTTAAATATTTGGTAGAATTCACCAGTGAAGCCATCAGGTCCAGGGCTTTTCATTGTTGGAAGATTTTCGATTACTGACTTAGTCTTTTTACTAGTTACAGTCTATTCATATTTTCTATTTCATGATTTAGTTTTGGTAGATTTTTTTGTTTTTAGGAATTTGTCCATTTCATGTAGGTTATCCAGTTTCTTGGCAGAGTACTCTCTTATAATTCTTTTTATTTCTATAGTAATGTCTCCACTTTTTCTGATTTTTGTAATTTGAGTCTTCCCTCTTTTTTCCTTAGTCAATCTAGCTAAAAGTTTGTCAATTTTCTTGATCTTTTTGAAGAACCAACTTTTAGTTTCATAGATTTTCTCTGTTGTTCATTCTTTATTTTGTTTATCTCTGCTCTAATCTATTATTTCCTTTCTTCTGTTATATTTAATTCTTTATATTATAAAGTTAGGTTGTTTATAAGTTTAAAAGTCTTTTTTAATTTTTAAAATTTTCAATTACAGTTACCATACACTATTATATTAGTTTTGGGTGTACAACATAGTAATTAGACATTTTCATATGTCTGTTGGCCATATGTATGTCATCTTGGGAGAAATGTCTGTTCAGGTCCTCTGCACATTTTTTAATTGATTGGTGTTTTTGGTGTTAAGTTACATGAGTTCTTTATATATTTTGGATATCTATTTTTCTTTCATTTTTCTTATCTGAGGAGACCTCCAAAAATATTACTAATAGTGTCATAGAGATTACTGCTTATGTTTTCTTCTAGAAGTTTTATGGTTTGGGGGCTTACATTTAAGTCTTTAATTCATTCCGAGTTTATTCTTGTATGTGGTGTAAGAAAGTGGTCTAGTTTCATTTTTTTGCATGTATCTGTCCAGTTTACCCAACACCATTTATTGAAGAAACTGTCTTTACCCCATTGTTGCCTCCTTTGTTATAGATTAATTGACTATATAAACTTAAGTTTATTTCTAGGCTCTCTAGTCTGTTCCATTTATCTGTGTATCTGTTTTTATGCCAATACCATGCTGTTTTGATTACTATAGCCTTGTATAGTTTGATATCTGGCATGGTGATGCTTCTAACTTTCTTCTTTCTCAAGATTGTTTAGCTATTTGGTATCTTTTGTAGTTCCATATAAATTTTGGTATTCTAGTTCTGTGAAAAATGCCTTTGGTATTTTGATAGGGATTGCATTTAATCTGTAGGTAGCCTTGTCTAGTACGGACATTTTAACGATGGTAATTCTTACTATCCAAGAGCACAGTATATCCTCAATTTATTTGCATCTTCAGTTTCTTTTGTCAATATCTAAAGTTTTTCGAGTACGTGTCTTTTACCTCCTTTGTTAAATTTATTCCTAAGTATTTTATTCTTTTTTGCAATTCTAAATGGGATTTTTTTTTAGTTTACCCACTCCACCATCTTGACTGCAAGTCCTCGATATCTTTGTTTTTAATGTAAGCATTTTTAGCTATAAATTTCCACTTAACACTACTTTTACTATGTTCCATAAGTTTTGATATGTTATGCTTTTATTTTTATTCTTCTTTTAACTATTTTCTAGTTTCCTTTGTAATTTCTTCTTTGATCCATTGATTGTTTAAAAGTGTGTCATTTAATTTTCACAATTTAGTTAATTTTCCAGTTTTCCTTTTGTTACTTATTCTAACTTTATCGTGCTGTGGTCAGAGAAGATACTTTATATGTTACCTATCTTTTAAAATCTATTAAGATTTAATTTGTGGTCCAACATATGGTTTATCTTGGAAAACATCCCATGTGCACTTGAGAAGACTGTATATTGTTAGATAGAGTGTTCTCTATATGCTCTTAGAACTAGATGGTTTATTGCATTGTCCTTCGTTTCTTTATCTTCTTTCTGATTCTATCCGTTTTTGTGAGAGGGATATTGAAGTCTCCAACTATTGTAGAATTATCTGTTTGTACCTTCAATTCTGTCAGTTTTTGCTTCATATATTTTTGTGGCTTCTCAGGTGCATGAATACTTATAATTGTATTTTCTTGCTGTTATTTTATTAACAATAATTAATAAAGTATATTTTATTAATATATAATGCTCTTTTTTTTTTTCTCTTGTAATCTTTCTTGATTTAAAGTCTTTTGATATTAGCATAGCCACCCCTGGTCTCTTTTGGTTACTATTTGCATTCCATCCTTTCACTTTCAGTCTGTTTTTGTCTTTGTATCTCAGGTGAGTCTCTTGTAGACAGCATATAGTTTGATCACGTGTTCTTTTATCCATTCTGCCAATCTTTGTCTTTTAATTAGAGAATTGAATCCATTTACATTTAAAATAATTATTGAGAAGGAGGGGCTTACTTCTGTAAGTTCAATATTATACAAAAACTCTACTTCCTTACAGCTCCATCCATACCTATTTTGGTTGATGATGTCACAAAATTACACGTTTTACACATTGTGTGACCCAAAACCTAAACTGAATTTAAAACGTATATATATATTAGTCTCTTAAATTATATAGAAAACAATATTTGGAGTTGCAAACCAAGTTACAGTAATAATAGCTTTTACACTAATTGTGTTTTTTTCTTTAAACGTATTAGTCTCTTATTAAATCATGTAGAAAATAAATGTGCAGTTACAAACTGTTATTATGATATTAGCTTTTTTAGCTCATGGATTTACCTTTTTGAGACCTTTATTTCTCCATATGCTTTGAGTTACTGTCTGGTGTCCTTCCATTTCACCTTAGCATTTCTTGCAGGGCAGGATTTTTGGTCATGAACTCTTTCAGCTTTAATCTGTCTGGAATGTCTTCATTTCTCCCTCACTCTTGACAGTTTTGTTGGATATAGGATTCTCGGTTGATGGTATATTCTTTTAGTATTTGGAGTATATCAACCCACTGTCTTCTGGTCTCCAAAGTTTCTGATGAGAAATCTGCGAATAATTTTATTGACAAGCCTTTGTATGTGACAATTTGCTTCTTTCTTGATACTTTTAAGATCTCTTTTTCTCTGGATTTCAGAAGTTTGATTATAATGTGTTTTGGTGTGGGTTTCTTTTTTATCTTGCTTGGAGTTTTTAGAGCTTCTTGGATGTTTATATTCATGTCTTTCATCACATTTGAGAGGTTTTCAGATATTAATTTTTCTACTATTCTTTCTGCCCCTTTCTCTCTCCTCCTTCTGGGACTTCCATGGCATATAGTACAGCGGTCCTCAACCTTTTTGGCACCAGGGACTGGCACTCCTATGAGAATCTAAGGCCTGATGATCTGATGGGGAGCTAAGGCAGCTGAGCAGCTGCAAATACAGATGAAGCTTCCCTTGCTCACCCACCACTCACCTCCTGCTGTGTGGCCCAGTGGGAGGGGGGGCGACATAGATCTCAGTGGTGTCCACAGGTCCCTTAGGCTCTGTTTGCTTTTCTTCAGTCTTTTTCTCTTTCTCAGACGGGTTAATTTCCATTGTCCTATCTTCTAGTTCACTGATTCTTTTTTCTGCCTGCTCAGATCTGCCTTTAAAACCCTCTAGTGAATTTTTCATTTCAGTTCTTGTATTCAGCTCCAGAATTTTTTTTTTTTGGTGGGGGGGTTCTTTTAGGTTTTCTCTTTATCAATATTTTCATTTTGTTCACACATCATTTTCTTGATTTTCTCCACATCTTCCTTAAGTTCTTTGAGCATCTTTAAGATAGATGATTAAAGTGTTTATCTAATATATATGCTATTTAGTCTTTTTCAGGGTTGGTTTTTGTTAATTTTTTTTTCTTTGAGTGGGCCATACTTTCCTGTTTCTTCGTGTGATTTGTGATTTTTTATTGAACATTTAAATCTAATTGGTAACTCTGGAAATTACATCCTACCACTTACCCAGGGTTTTCTGTTTTTGTTACATTTTTTTTTAGGATGGTTTTAGGCTGGCTCTGTGCTGAGGATCAGCCTGAGGCATAAACTTAATGTTTACTTAGATCTTTTATGAGTCTTTTCTAGGACATACATAGTCACTTTCTAATTTGACTCATGTATGCAGTTGTTCTGAATGTCTTAGTCTTTAATGTCTGGCTCTCAAAAGGGAAAATTGAAAAATGAAGGAGGTTAAAAAAAGGTATCTGGCCTTTTAAATCTCTTAGAAATCACTTTAACCAGAGGGACAGGGGTTTGCAACAGTGGGTGAAGAGGAATAACAATGGCTGCCTGCCTCTTTGTCTACACCTCTGTTTTTAGAAGCAACAATTAACAATTAGAGCGCAGTTTCTTGATATTTGAAGGACAGGGTCCTTTTTGCCTATCCTAGTTCCTGGAAGCTATGTGCAAGTGCTCTGGAAACAGGTGCACAGCTGCCTTCCATGGGGTTAGGGGATGGGTAGTTGCTATTCTGCTAAGAGCTGCAATTGACTGAATGTAACACATAATTTACCCAACTAAGTCTTCTGGAAGTTACAAGCTTTGAACAGACTCTAGTATTCCAACACAGTTATATCAGAAAGATTCTACCAGTGCAATTGTTGTCTAGCTGGGGCGAGGATTAATTCTGATGCTTCTTGCTTGGCCATCTTCCCAGAATCCTCTTCTTGGAGCTAGGGTCCTTGATTGGGCCTGATTTTTCTGTGGGTTGGACAAATTATGGAGATTTTTCTTGTCTCAGTCAGTGTCTCTTCTGTAAATGAAATTGCTCTTCTCTCCCTATAGATTGGACTCCTGAAGGTACGTAAAGAGGGCATAAAGAAATTTTTGTTTAGTTTCTCTGGAAAGACACATGTTATGGGTACTCCACATTTTACTCTTGGAAGAGATGAGAATAGGCATAAAAAAAAGCACTCCTGCCTTTAGAGGAAAAATGACTATGAGAAATTTGGGGCCAGAGCCATAGCTTTTGTCAGTCCTAGACTCTTGGTTTTCAGGTGGCCAGTATAGCCACTTTAGATCCTCTCGCCAGTAGTAAAGTCACTAGTCCTCTGACATTTAATGAGTAATAGGTCCTGAGTACCAGGGATGGTAGGAAGCAGTGTCTCTGCTTTAGGGACCTTACACAAACTTCCTAGTGTTCTCTGTTTCAGGACTCTGTTTAAGGAGAGCAGACGAGGCCATGGGCATCTGACATCAATCCTGTGAGTGTCTCAGTGTTTTCACTTCTTAGGACTACTGTCATTTTAATGTTTTTGGTGGATGCCTCTAAACCTTTTCTGTGTTCATTCCCTCAAACAGGGCCAAGAAGAAAGTAATGGCCCCTCCCAAAATCAAGGCGAAGGTGAGTCAGCCTGCTTAGGTCGTGTGCCATCTATTTTCTTTTCTCTCCAGTCATGCTGATGAACAACCTCTTGAGTGACCAAGGCAGCCCATTGAGCTTTGCTGGTCTGGGGGACAGCTCTGTAGGATGGTATTCTTGAAGTTGTACCAAGAGGCAGGCTAGCCCACCAGAGGGGCCTGGGTGTTGGGAGGGCAGAGACCTGAGCTGGGTCATTTAATACCCTCCAGCCTCAGTTCTAGGAAACAGTAGCCATCTGTTCAGTTCATAGGGTTGTTGTGGGATTAAATGAAGGTCTTCCTGACAGCCCTTTGAGGATTGAAAAGCTTCCGCAGATGTGAGTGTATTGTATTGTGATGATGATCTTTTTATGGAAGTACACACTTCCATCAAAGTGCAGGTTAGCCTAGAGCTCTAATGGAAAAGACAGGTGGCTTTGTTGCATTTACCTGGCAGAAATGAAGAGAAATACAGTGGTTGGAGAATAGAGACTGTGAAAATGATCTTAGATGTTGCAGAAACCTTTCAATATAGTAGAAATTGCTATTTTACCAAATTTTTACCTGTTCCTGAGGCTCTGTAGTGCCCTTAACCATATCTGAACTGTCCAGGAGAATAAGCTATGCAAATTATTTATTCTTAGGTATCTGTTGAGCTCCTATAGTGTCTAAGACATGCTGCATTAGCACTTGGGGTACAGGAATGTCGAGATAGATCCTGTACCCGTTCCCATGAAAGAACTTTTCTTTTGAACCCCACTGAGGAGACAGGTGCTAGGGAAAACCAAGGAAGGAAAGAAAACTAACTCAAGGCAGTTCTTGTGCCATGCATCATTTTCTGATTGCAGCTAGGAGCACTCTGAGATAATGTGAATGCCAGTAGGAAGATTGTTTCTTTGCTCAAGTCTTGTACTTTTTTAGAAACAGAAGAGTTTTCCTGTGGGTATATTGTAGTTAGCAATAGAGCATGCTTGTATAAGCCCAACCCCAGCTGGCTGGATGTGTTCAAGTCCACGCAGGCCTGTCATCTACACTCTTCCTCCTTGTTTTGTGACTGCACAGGAAGGCTTGATTCTTGGGACCTCGCTGTGTTCTCACGCTTGCGTCCTCACAAAAGGGCCAGTGATGGCATCTTCAGACATTTCTAAATATCAGCATTTCTCCTTTTCTTTAGGAATCATCTGCTAAGCCTGATAAAAAGGTTTCCGTCCCATCAAGCCAGATTGTAGGCCCCCTGGCTTTGCCTTTAGAACACCCAGGAGGCCAGAGCACTGGAGCTGCAAACAGGGAGCTCTCGTCTCAAGCATCGGGCAGCCTTGCGAATCCTGTTCCTGTCAGCCTAGAGGACTCATTGGATGAAGACTTGATCCATAATTCAGCCTCCTCATTGGAGGCTGTGTCCAAGGAACTGGCTACGCTGAACAGCAGAGCAAGTGGGAGCTCTGAGTTCACGCTGCCTGCACCCTCGAAAGCACTTGCAGAGAAAGTCGCAGGTGTTTTATGTACGGAAGAAAAAAGGAATTTTCCGAAGCCCAGCCCTCCGGCCCCACTACCCTCTAGCTCTCTGCAGTCACCCCTCAATTTTCTGGCTGAACAGGCTCTGGCACTGGGGCAATCCTCTCAGGAGAAAAAACCAGAGAGTTCTGGCTACAAAGAGCTGTCCTGTCAGGCTGCCCTCAGCAAGGGCCTGCCAGAAGTGCACCAGTCCAAAGCAAAGCACCACGGTTTGCCACGGACGTCTCATGCGCCCCAAGCCGCAGCTCCTGTGCCCGGCCCCCAAGTCAAAGTCTTTCATGCAGGCACTCAACAGCAGAAGAGCTTCACTCCCCCAGCTCCATTTATCAATAAGCTCCAGGGCCCAAAGCCTTCCTCCCCACAGTGTCATCGTTCCCTCCTCCAGCTCGTGAAGACGGCGGCCAAAGGCCAGAGCTTCCATCCCTCCACGTCAGCCTCTTCAGGAGGCACACCAGCCTCTACCAGCAGCTCTCATAAGACCCCAGCCTCGTCCTCCACTGCCCTGAGCCATCCAGCAAAACAGCACTCAGCCAGCTCTTCGGGGCCATCTTACAAGACTAGCCCGTTTGCTGGCTCTATCTCCAAACACGGGATTTCTTCTGGTAGCTCTTCCTCTGGAGGAACACCAGTCCAGAGCTCCCCTTCTGGGAACCTGCTCCCTGGCACACAGCCTCCCTCCACAGGACAGCCCACCAGCCGACCCGTCCCAGGCTCCTCAGTGAAAAAACCGCCTGTTTCCCAGAAGCTGACCCTGGTGGCCCCTCCGGGTGGTCCAAATGGAGATTCTAGTGGTGGGACCCAGGGAGTGGCCAAGTTACTGACCTCCTCTCTCAAGCCCAGCGCGGTTAGCAGCGTGACATCGTCTACCTCCTTGCCAGTGAGTATCCTGGTACAGCAGTCGTCCTCATGGGTCTTACGGACAAGGCCACCTGCCTTGCTTTGGTTGGACAGCAGGATCTGACACTGAAGGTCAGGTAGGAACAGTGAGCCTGGAAAGCGGAAGGAGGACTGGGCTTCCTGTTCTCAGATCTTGTCTTTGCCGCTGGCAGGAATCCCGGGAGTGCCTGAAACTTCTTAGGAGAACAAGTGGAGGGAAAGGACTGGTCAGCACTGTGTGTACAGGAAGGCTGTGAATCTGGGGGGCATGGAATGAGTCACAAGTTTCCTTTCATAGCCTCCTACCTGGCCATCTCTCCAAACAAGTCAGTGAAAATAATACTGCCTATCAGATCATTAGGTGTGTGGAGATGCTCATGCCCCAGGAAGATGAGTACCTTTTTAACAGTGATTCTCTTGATTGGGTTTTGAAGGACTCTGCAGGTCAAAGGTGAGCTCATAGAGTCCAGTGGTTAATGAGGCTTGCCTGCAGGAATTATAGGAAGTTTGGATGCAGGTTGAGGAAATGGGAATGGACTTTTTTTTTTTTTCCTTCATTTTTTTCAATATATAAAACAACTACGTGGTGGCAAAGAAAACTAGAGAAAGGTATGTTCAGTGAGATCTCACACCTGCCCTGCTCCTATCACCCTGCAAGTTAACGATATTCCTTAGTTTCCAGGGTATTTCCCTGTTTCTTTATAAAAACAAAGATTAATATTTATAAATTGTGTGTTTTATGTATTTACGTATATATACACACATATATTTTTATATACCCACATTGGTGCATGTCCGTATATGCTTTCTTTCCGGCACAAAGGAGGCATATTTAATACCCTGTTTTTTTAAAGTGAACACTGTGTCCTGGGGGCCATTCCAAGTCAGTTCAGAGATTGTCCTCTTCCTTCCTTTGGGATTGTAGAGTAGGGCACCTGCACGAAGGGCAGCCGACGTCCAAGTGCCCGTCCCGCCTCCGTGCATTACCAGGTTATTTTCTGAGTGAGCCGTGGACAGGCTGGAGCTCTGACCCCTTTGTGTGTTTCCTCCCCAGAAAGGAACGAGTGGGGCTGTGCTGCTGACCAGCTCCTCGCCCTTAAATCTACTGTCCTCATCTTACAAGGCAGGCAGCCCAAAGCTGCCCGGGGCCGTGAACTCGAACTCCTTGGGGATCATCTCCCCGTTTCCTCTCCGTGTGGTCTCCTTTAGCCCTGACTCCTCTGCCAAAGCAGGGGTCTCCAAGGACGCCATCGTCACAGGCCCTGCCCCTGGGACGTTCCACCACGGCCTCAGCCACAGTAAGTGCTTCTCCCCTTTCTCTCCTCACGCTGGAGGCGCAGAAAGTGCCCTGGGACCTCTCCTGTGCAGAGTTCTGTTGTGTACTGGGTTCCTGTGTGTGTCTGGTGTGTGGCCATGGGCATTGTTCTTGGGGACTATGCTGAGCCCGGGGCTTTCAACCAGGACCAGCCCGTAGGCTGTCTGGGGCTCTGGACCACCAAGGCTGCTTTTTTGTTTCCGTCTTCAATGTGTGTGTTTTGTTCTTTTCTCCCCTCCTGTTTTCTCTCAGGTCTCCTGGCTGGCTTGCACTCCAGCCCGCCCCACGCAGCGCCTCTCCCACACGCTGCTGTGTCCACCCACATCCCGCAGAGTTTGCCAGGTAATTGCCAGGCGGTCAGAGTGCCACGTGCACTGTGCGCCATTTCCCTCTCCACGCAACAACGCAACAGGTGCCTTGTCTGCTGCCAAAAATTTCAGTGTCTTTACCTTGTTGTCATTGTGTCGTCTTGGTTTGTCCTTCAAGGCTCTGGCTCTGGGTACTCAGAATGGCACAAGCGGCTTCTGCTTTGAGATTTACCCTTGTTCCCTGCCACTGAGTCAGTCTTACCCGGTGTGATCACCGAGGAAGTCAGGGTGGCCTGCCTGCCTGTGAGGCATAGGAGTCCTCAACCCTTAGCTCAACTTTTATTCTTTAATTAAAAAAAAAAAATAGAAGGGTAATGCTGCTTATCTTCTAAGGGCTGGTTGGGGCCCTGCAAGGTGGTACCAGCGAATCGATGGCTCTTTAAACCTAGGTTACCTGAAGGGGAAGTCCAAGTACAGAGGTCATAGTGGCAAGGCTTCAGGAGGGACATTTACCTCTGATATTGGCAGGTATCTGAGAGGAGCCGCTATTAATTCAGTTCAGATGTAAAAGCAGAGATTTTGGGGCACAAAGGAATTGGGGCAGCTTTCTCTTTCTTCTGCTTCTCCTCTCCAGAGAGCAGTGGCTTTCAGGAAGGGACCCTCTACAAGCCCTAGGTTTATAGCTGTGAGAGGCTGGCACCTTTGTCGTCAGCGATTGGCCTCGCCCTGACCTGGGACCTGATTCTTAGATACAGCTAATGGAACGCTGGTGTAGAGCCTCGGGGATCTTGGTTTTGGTCTACTGCTCTTCTTACTACTCTAGACCTGCTCCAGAAACAACCAGAGGGCTACATTGATCGGGGAGAGCCATACCTTCAGGAAGCTGAGCCTGGGGCAGCCCTGGTAGACTGGTACCCGGTGAGAATAAGACAGTGAGCCGCCCAGCTGGACATGCCAAGAGTACCACATTGAGAGTGCTCGCTAGTCCCGACACTGCCCGAGTCTGTCCATTCCAGATTTGCTGTGAGTCCCTAGCTTCTGTGTCCCTAGGCTTATCCATTCGTAGTGAATGCCAGAAGCCATCTGGGTGCAAGACTGGATTGTAAATCTCCAAAATGGACATACTGCCTCTCAGAGAAAGAACTGAGGGGCTAAGCTTGTATCAGCAGTTACTCTGTTTTCTCCTGGAGAAGCAGTTCTCCTGGACTCACTGCACAAACTAGTGGCTGCCGCTGAAGCCAAGATTATAATGTAGGGGTCGCAGATCTACCTGGGTGAGAGAGCGCATGGTTTTTGAAAGGGAGGTCGCACTGCCTCTGCTTGCTTTTGGAAACCTCACCCTTTCAAATAGAGACAATTGAAGAACCATTGGAAACATGACTGTTGGTCTGTGGGATTTTCAGCAAAAAAGGGAAGAATGCTTTCTCGTACTATTTCTTTCCTGTTTTTCCTCTGGATATTAAGAGGCTCTCAGAAAAGCATCTATGCCAGAACAGGCTGAGTAGGCTCTTTTCTCCTTTAGACCAGGCTTTAGGATTCCATCGAGTGGTTGTAAATGAGAAACTGGGCATTTTAGCTGTGTGACTTGTGTCTGCTTTGCTTTCTTTCCTATGTGGACCCAGAATGCTAGTGCTTTGGGGCTTGTTTTTATAATACCTGAGGGTCTTTTGATGATGAGAATGCTGATTGCTCCTTGAGTTCAGTGTGACCGTCAAACGTCATCATGGAACCACAGTCTGCCACATGATGTTAGTTGTAGCCAAGAACTGAAGTGGCCACATTGCATAGCAGAGCTGCTCTGAGCACAGCACTCAGTGAGCAGCTGCCTTCACAGTGCTCAGAGGGCCAGGCATGCTGCAGGCTGCCGCAAGTAGCAGTGCACTCATATCACCTCTGTCAAGTGTTTTTGGCTCATTTGAGCCCAGAACACTCACAGACGCAGGCTTTTGTTACTTAGGAAGTGATCTCGTTGAGGTTTGGTTACTGCTACCTTAAGGGAATCGGATCCAGAAAGATTTATGTTCTGTTTTTGCTTATTCTTTTTCAGATGCTTCTCAGCTCCATGGGAAAGGGCCCGGTGTACCACGAAAATTGTGACCTCTTCAGAGGAAAAGCTGGAAGCCGAACGAGTAGGGTTCCGAAATTGGATAATCACTATACTCTTTCTGCCGATTGGTTTTCTTCTGGAGAAGGCGTGAGTGCTAAGTGGAGCATCTCTTGGCACTTGTGACGTGCCTTCAGTTAGGGGAGCAGCCTCGTGCTTCTCCAGAGGTACTGACTGGCCTGGTGTTCCAGGCCTCGTGGCTTTGTCGCGGACAATCGTTGGAGGGGCAGCTCTAGGCCGGGCAGTGCGTTGGGTCATGTATGGAGCTCTGGTGGCAGGACTGAACAATTGGCACACCTGTGTTGTAAATGTGCCCAGCCCCCTGGCATTTGGTCAGAGTACCTCATGGCGCCCTACTGGTCAGGGGCTCCTTCTGGCCACAGTAGGATCTCAGGATGGTCATGGTGTCCATCCCATCCTCAGGCTGTGTGCTCAGTGGACAGAAACCCAGGCTAACGCCACCGCTGGGAGACTTGTCTCTGAAAAATATTCAGAACACCTAGTGTGTGCTCATTGTGGGGGCCAGTTTCTCCACTAAATATGACAATGAAGCTCTTTTAGAGAAAGGACCTTTGTAGATGCAACAATTGTGATAGGATTTTTAAAGAGACTTATTTTTGGCTCCGTTTTCTTCATTACCATTAAATGCATTGGATAGAATGGGACTGTTCTTCGTACGTCATATTATAGGAAGACATAATTCCAGTGCCTTGATGGTGGAGCAGAATTAGACACATGTCCATTTGGCCCTCTGAGTGGATCTCAGATGAAGATCTTTTTAAAAGATGTCTGTACTTAAGACATAACCAGTTTTGAGGGTTTTTTTACGATTGCACATCATAATCTGTGCCATTTTGACATAAAGGTCATCTGGGTCCCCAAATCCTAGCTCCCAATTCAGCCAGGGCCCCCATTTTATTTTTATACCAGGTGGATTGCAGAGCCCCAAAGGCCTTCTTCATCTCTTAGAGGGTGAGGACATGAGGGGTTCCCAGTCACAGGTAGACATTCCAGTTTTATTTAGAAATCATTCTCAGGCAGAGCTGCAGGAACAGGTGTCTGAAGTGTCTGCTGTGAAACAGGCCTTTAAAGTCCTGGGGCTCTCCAGGCAGCAGGGCTGTGCTTGATTTAAGGATAGGATAATGCTGAGTCTGGAGAGTGTGTCAGAGGCAGACTGGGACAGTTAACCACAGAGCTCCCAAGTCACCACGCTGTTCCCACTTAACCAGTGGCTGCTTCACAAGTTTTAGGACAGTCGCCTGTATCCTGTGAAGTATGCGCCACAAGGCGTGTCTGAACTGACTGCTTCAGCTAAGTGATTTCAGATATTTTGAGAGTAACCAGCCTCCTCAGAATGTACACCTGTGTGGAGACACAGGCAGCTCTTTTGGTTCCTGACGACCAGGGTCCAGTGCTCAGTAACTCACGCTTCATGCCGGGGTTTGCCTGGTGTCTGGGGAGCACAGCCTGTCAGCTGGTTGGCCAGGCCTCTGCTCTGACTTCTTACATAAGACCCAACACGTGTTTCACATGGGGCTACATGGATTCCTTATCCCTTTATTATATATATTTTTTGCAACTTGGGTTTCCAGTTTGTTTACAGAATAGTCTTAGGAAGTAGCAAAAGAGCCAAAGAAGAGATTTGTATTGCTGAGCTCAGAGCCGCGCAGAGACTGCCCGAGAGCGCCTTCTCTGCCTGAGACCCCGGTTTCCCCCCTACAGTGCCCCCCTCCCCATGTACCGTTGAGTGTGCAGCTGGAGCAGAATACCCTCATTTGTAGGAATCTAGTGATGCCTCTTGCCTCAGGGAAACGTTTCTTTGATGGGGAGATTTTTTTCTTGTTTATGCTTTATTTGTGGTAATGAAGGAGTGAATGACTTAAAACAGCCATGGCAAGGCAAATCTACAGGCAGGGCGGGCTCCAGGCCTGGGGGCTGCAGCGCTGCGGGGCTTGGGGCTTTCCTTGGCAGCCGTTTCTTAGGTGTGAAAGGGGCTGTGGCTTTGGCACAGCCAATAGGTTGGTGTTGGGGGTGGTGTGGAAATTGTTAATCTTGTATAAAGCAACTTAATAAATTGTTTCAAAGTTTCCAAAACATTTTCTCATTCTTTTCCTTTTACCGTATTTGCAATTAGTTTTTCTTTCTATAGGGGCTGGTATATATGAGCTATCTATTTTGTCTGAAAAAGAGGGAGTAGGGGCATAAACTGCACATACAAAAGAGGAAGAAACACTTAGCATGCAGTTAGAATCAAGCCACCAGGTGTTTTATTTTTGTGCTGTAAGTGGAGCTCCCTATTACTTCCCATTTTCTTATGTAATACATGAGATACAGAGAATGCGAAATTTGAAAATTCGTTTGGTGAAAAATCAACTGTGTAGCATATACCTAAATACCAGTTAAGAGAATAAGCAAGACTTGTAAGGCACTGAAGCCAAGGCTAACAGCAACACAGTCCACTGTGAAAACACTTTAATTTCAGAACCAGAAAACAGTCTCTGATGGTGCATTTTCCTGGGACAGTCTGGCTGACAGAGGGCCAGACACTGCTGGTTTCTTTGCACCTTTTCTGGCACAGATCACCGATCTGTCTCTCCAGAAGTCTGACGGAAAGTTGGCTTTCAGCGACTCCTGGAGGGCTGTGAATGCAGGTCAGCAGCTCCGAGGGGCCCAGCAGTCCTTTGATGAATGGAAAGGTGTGTGGAAGGCCTTTCTGCCCTAGAGATTCCCCAGCCGGTGTGTGAAGGCTGGTGCTGCATGAGGCAGGCTTGTTTGCCTCGGTTGCCTTGTGCTTTAGTGTTCGGACTGCTTCCAGGTGTTGCACGAGGAGTCTGTTGATGGGAGTGTGTAGAAAAGGAAGAGAGAAGGGCTTCCGGGTTTTGAATCATTGGAGGACAAAGCAGGTCACTCATCTGGGTTGAAAGACGGTGCAACTAGTGCATGTCCCACCTATCGGTGAACTGTACTCTGAGTAGCCTGGCAGCTAGGGCGTGGGTGACATGCTCAGCTCCACACGGATTAGGAGCCTGCACAGGGCCAGAGAGAAGACACCGAGAGGTGATGGGGAAGGAACAAGCCAGTGTCTGCTTCCAAGAAGACTAAGGGCTGGGCTGTGCCTACTTCTGTCCAGACACCAGGACGGCCAGCTCCTGGATGGACATATCCTTGTTGACGTAGCAGTCGTACTGAGCAGGGGTCAGCCTTCCATTCTGCAGGGCCTCTTCAATGGAGAACTTCTTGCCAGACTTCCTGTCATGGATCACAGAGGACTCCCCATTGGGACCCTTGACCGATATTTCCTCCCAGTCGCACTCCTGGCTCCTGAGTTTCACAAACATGTTCCAGTCGATGAGGCCGGCCCGGTGGGCTTCCTCTGGGGACAGCTCCCGGCCCGTGTCGGGGTCGATGACCACGATGGAGCGCCGAAGATGGTTCTCTCTCTGCTCCCTCTTGACGGCCGCGGAGCCCAGGCGCTTCTGCAGCTCGTCAATCTCGAGATCTTTGTCCTTGGAGAGCCTCTTGAGGTCGTCCAATTCTCTCTCCAGGGACCACAGTCTGGAGTCGAGTTTCGTCCCAGAGTCCACCGCAGTCATATTTCTCAGATCTCGTGTTTCCGTCGCAGCCATTTCAATTTCCGATTGGAGCCTTCGGGTCTCAAGCTCCAGGTTCTGCCGCTCCAGCTGCAGCCTGTGGTTTTCCTCCCTGAGGAAGTCCAGCTCCTTGGACGACTTGGAGTTGTGGAACTCCAGCTCCGACAGCTTGGCTTCCAGTCGGCTTACCTCCGCATCCAGCTCCCTCTTGCTCCGGCTCTCCTCCTCCAGGCTGCTCTTGAGTTTCTGAATCTCTTGTTCGGTGTCACCTTTCTCCACCTGGACGCTTTCGGAGAAGACCACCTTCTCCTTGACCTCCATCTTCTCCAGGTTGATGAGCTTCTTCTTCAGGGTCTCGAGCTCGCTCTCGAGGACCTGCCGCCGGTGCCTTTCTTCCTCCAGCTGGAGTTTGAGCAGGGAGTGCTCGCGGGCCTGCTGGGGGTCCTGCTGTAGCACCACTTTCTGCTTGAGGGTCACCTTCTCTCGGGCTTCCCCCTCCTCCTTCTCCAGGTCAGCCAGCCGCTGCTTCAGGCGCTGCACCTCCAGCTCAGCCTCCCTGCGCGCCTGCCGCTCACGCTCCAGCTCCTCGAGCTGGCGCTCCAGCTCAGCCCGCCGGCGCTGCAGCCGCCGCAGCTCCCCACGGAGGTGGTCGATCTGCCGGAGCTCCACGTCAATGCTCTGGGTGAAGGCATCCACCTCAGCCCGCAGGCCCGGCTCCTCCTCGTACCTGACCACCTCCTGTTGGACCACCTTTTCCTTCACCTGGGAAAGCTCCTCCTCCTTCTGTTTGATTTTCTCCTCCTGGGAAGCCCTCTCCCTTTCTAGATCCACTTGCTTCTTCTGTTCCTCTGACAGTCTGGCCCTCAAAGATTCCACTTCCTCTTTGGTTTGGGGGTCTTCCTGGAACTGGAGAATCTCCTGGACCACCTCCTTGGTCTGTACCTGGGGTTTGGTGTCTTTCAAGGACTGAATCTCTTGCTTCAGCTGGTAGATCTCTAAATCACACCTTTCAATGAGTCTGGTCTTGTCAACGATCTCCTCTCGGAGCCTCTGGAGCTCTTTCTCCATCTCAGGGTCAGTCTTGTACTTAATGACTTCCTTCGTCACTTCTTTCACTTCCACCTGGGGACCCCGCCTCCTGAGCGCCTCCAGCTCGCTCTGGTAGCTCTTCAGCTGCTCCTCTGCACCCCGATACTTGCGTTCCTGCTCCACGAGCTCCAGGCGGAGGTTGGCCACTTCGCTCTCTGCCTTGGGGTCCGGGCGGACGATCTCCCGCACCTTCTCCTGCACCACCACCTTGGCGTTTTCCTCTTCCAAGGCCCAAATCTTCCGGAGCAGCTCGCTCTTCACCCTCTGGTGGGCACGAGTCTTGGCGGCCTCGTCCTCATACTGGCGTTTGAGGTCGCTGGCCTCCCTCTCGGCTGCCACGTCCTTTTCTACCTTGAGCACCTCTTTGACGGTGACCTTCCCCTCGGCCATGGCCCGCTCTTTCTCCAGCCTCTTCAGCTTGTCCTGCAGGAAGCTCAGCTCCTCCTCCTGCTTCTCCCTGCGCTTGCCCTCCCGCTGCTGGTCCTCCTGCAGCTGCCGGTACTCTGCCTCCAGCTGGGGGTCGTTCTGCAGTTTCACCACCTCCTTCTCTGTGACCTTCTCCCGCTCTCGGTTCTTCTCCTCGGCCAGGGCTGCTATGCGCTGCTGCAGGAGAACCGCCTCCGCTTCCCGGGTGCCCTTCTGCCGCCTCAGCTCCTCCAGCTCCTCCCTCAGCCTCAGGACCTGGTCGGCCTGGGCTCTGTCTGGCTCGATGCGCAGGACCTCCTTAACCACATACTCCTGCCCCCCGTTCCTGGTCTCCTGCTCCAGGGCGCGCAGCCGCAGCTGCAACGCCTCCAGTTCCTCCTGCAGCAGCTGGTTCTTGTGCTGCTCCTCCGCCAGGGTCCGCTGCATCTGCTGGAAGCTCTCCTCCAGCGCGGGGTCCGGCACCTTCTTCAGCACCTCCTTCCTCACCACTGCTTCCTGGGGCCTCTGATTCTGCAGAATCCGGATTTCCTCCTGGGCGCTCTTGACCTCATTCTCTAGCTGCTGCCTCCGCTCGGTCTCTTCGTCCAGCTCCTTCTGAATCTTCCATGTCTCCTCTGTTCTGGAGCCGGAATTGCTCCCTTGCAGGGTTTCGTGGGTCACTCCTACCTCTGGCTGCTGGGAAAGAGAAGACAGCACATGGTTAAAGCCGGGCTCTCCACACGGCCTGTTGCCACCTGGTCACCTAACAGGTCAGACTGGTTGTCCTATGATCCTAAGGGACTCTCAGTGCCGAGTTCACAGGAGTTCTAGCTAGGGTGACTTTTAAAAAATGGTAAAAACAACTAGGCTTTTAAAATGTATCTGTTAAAGTATTTTAAAACCACAGAGGAGTGTGAAGTGAAACCACAGTCTCCCGCCTCTGGTCTCGCTCCTAGAAGGATATCTGTCATCCAGTGACACATATATTTTTAGTGTGTACCATGTGTTTATTTTTCTGCACAAATAGTAAGTCTTCTGTTCTGCACCCTGCTTATTGCACTTAAGTAATAGAGAATCCCATAGCGGCACAGGGCTCTGCTTCATTGTGAGACAGCTACATATGAACAGACCATAATTTAATCACCCGTTGCTGATGAGTATTGAGTCGCTTCCAGTTTCTTGCTATTACAGTGCTGTCATAAACATTGTGTACTTTAAAAATAAATTACCTTTTACTGGACACTCAGCAGATGTTTGTCGGATGGAATACAGAAGTTACACGCATGCCCATGGAGGTGCTGGCTTGGGCTAGTGTTTGCACTGGTGCCGCCCAGCCATGTTAGCAAGGCGCACTCCCAATAGTTCACGGCTGCTTTTTTGAGGCCAAATGAGTCTTATTTCTCACCTGCTGGAATAGTTAGGAGTAGAATGTCTTACACTGATATCTATTACCTGTCTCAGGAGATTCAGAGCAAACTCCAGGTTCTGCAGCCTCTGTCTGTTGATGGCGTTAACTTCAGTGAACTTGGCAGCAAGAGCCGCTTCCTATGGAGAGTAATCAGCAAACAGGAGTCAGCAGGCTGAGAAAGAGCTAGGACAGGTTTTGAAAAATCTGGCATTGGGGGATAGAGGGTAGCTTCTTGTCCCTTCTTATCCTGAGTTCTAGTCTCATCTGGTGGAGAGAAAACTGAATTTAGGTTCAGAAATCTAAATCCGCAGTGGCCTTGAGCAGGTCTCCGTCTGAGCGTTAATGTTCTCGTGTAGAAGGACTGATAACCTCAGCTTTCCTGTGTGCATACTGAGGGGGTGCAAAGTGGGGACCTCCCAAACCCATGGCTCTGGCCCAGAACTCCACTGGGCTGCCTTTCTAGGCACATCAGTGTCCCTGCACCCCCGAGGGTGCCCAGCCCAGTTTCCCTACTGCACGTGCATCTCCGAGGCCTGCATGCTGCGCTCCCTGCAGAGCCGGCAGCTCCACGATCGCCCAGCCACAGAGCTCACCTCTTCCCTCACTTTAGCAGCAGGGGACTGGAGCCTGGCTCTCTTGCTCACATGGTTGCTCCTTCCATTCTCCAAGTCAAGAAGGGACCTTAGTTTCTCTGCTTCTAATTCATAGTCCTGGGTGAGAAAGAGACATGGCAGAGGGCAGACAAGGGCAGTTGGGACTGCAATGTTCTTACAGACCTTCCAGCTAACTGCAAAGGTCTTCCGCTCAGCGGCACCCTGTGCTGACTGCCAGAGGTTTTCCGAGCCTTCAGGACATCAACAGCACATAGCTGCATCCCTGAACAACATGTGAGGGCTCCCTCTGGGCCTTCTCTGCATGCCTAGAGTGTCGTTCTGCTTTTTCATTGAACTTGGGCTGCCATCTCCTGACCCTCTGGTTAACAGTTTGACAGCTTTATAATCCATCAAATGGATGGATAATTTACTTAAACTGTTCCTCTGCTAGTAGACACTTAGGTTATTTCTAGTTTGTCTATTTTGCTATTATAAACAATGCTATTAAAATGATTTTGCTTATGTTATTATTCTGTTTTTTTTTCTTTAGAATAAATTCCTCCCACTTTACTGCTTCAAACAGTAGAAAACCCTTTTCTGGCATTCAATGACTAGTACCATATTGTTTTCCCAAATGACTGTGCCAGTTTGCACAGCTGCCAGCAGGGCCTGAGGATGACACTGCCGGGGCCAGTGCTTCTCTCCCAGCTAACCTGGTGGAAAGAGGCCCTGCTGTATTACACTCTGGGCAGGGTTTCACGTCTCACCTTGACAGCTTGCTGGTACTGCTGGGAATGAGCACAGACTTGCTGTACTTCCTGTTCCCTTCTTGCTATTTCATCTAGCAGGTTCTGTCAAATAAAAGAGACTTTAAAACTCAAGTTTTTTAAAACCTGATAAGTTAGCTCGATTCCTTAAATCTGAAATTCTTCTATAGTACAAAGTATAATGAATGGCTTCCTTGTATACATGTTTGTTACAAAAGGCAACTCTAAGGTCCTATGAGGAAGGGCCAAGAAGATAATTATCTTTGCCAAGAAATGTTTACTGAGTGCTTCAAAATGTCAGGCAGTATTCTAATATCTTACTTAGATAATCTCACTTAATCTTCCAACAATCCTGTGAGGTAAGTACCATCGTTATGCAGTTTATGAAAGGAAACCAAGGCATGGTGAAGTTCAGTGACTTGCCCAGGGGGACACAGCTACTAGGGGTAAACCAGGATTTGAGTTTAGGCTGTTGGGTTCCCATGTTCTCATCCCTCACTCTCCGGGACTGCTTCCTTCTGAGGACTCTGACTTTGAAAATGGGATTTTTCCCCACGAGGGCGCTGCTTATGTTTCCGTAGCCATTCGCTTGTGTAGCCAGCCTGTGCTAAGTGTCCACCCTAAGCCAGTCCCCTTGCTGGGCACTGGGGAGGGAGAAGCGAGCAAGACCATTCTTGTTCTCAAGAGTGAGATGTGCTGAGAATCAAGCAAGGCTGAGGTCCCGTGAGGACACAGCTCTGTCAGGGCAAGTGGCAGCCGCAGCCTGGCTTCCCTCCACAAAAGGGGCTGGCTAACTGACCTCTGACCTTCCCCTTCTTGTGGCCATATGCCTCTGAATGAGGAAGCAGCTGTCTTACCTTCTGATTCTTCAGCTTAGTTTCCATCTGGCTGAGGCTGTCCGTCTCCTGGGGCTCGTAACTGGAAATGTTGGACAGGAACTGGAGCACACGGTCGCAGCCGCTGCGGTAGTCATCGTAAGCAGCCCTGGCGCCCCGCAGGCTCTGGGCCCTACGGGGGCAAAGCCAGTTAGGCCTCGGCCACAGCAAGCAGGCGCCTCACTGAAAGCATCCCCTACCCTTTCTAAAAGAAGTCATCTCTGTTTGTTTTTTTTAAAGTTGGGGGACCAAATGGGATTTAACTGGAAATAACCTAAACATTCACTAGAAAGGGAACAAATTGTGGGACGTTAAGTTGGAGTACTCCCGGCCTCTGTGAAGAACAAGTAGGTCCAGTTCTCGTGCACTGACGTGCAGAGATACGCACTGTGGACTGCCGGACCAAGTAATCTTTGAGTCCAAAGAGATATCACGAGGGAAGCCAGAAAATCTTTTAAACTCACCAAAAATAAAAACATATCAAAATGCGTGGGAAATGGCAAAAGCAGTGCAGAGAGGGAAATATGAGGATTAAATGTTTATATTAGAAGAAAACTCTCAAATCCACCATAAGAAAAAAAGCAAATTAAACCTAATGTAAGCAGCAGTAAGGAAATAATAAAAAACAGATGTCAATTCAACAGGAAACAAGAAAACGGGAGAAAGATTGCTGAAACCATAGCTAGTTCTTTGAAATGGTCAACAAATTGATAAACCTCAGAAAGATCAGGAAAAAAGAGAATATACAAATATAGCAAAAGAGGATATAACATCAGGAATGAGAGAGGACATCCCCTCAGATCCTGCAGGCACTAAAAAGATGAGATTATGAACAATTTTATGTCAATAAATTCAACAACTTGATGAGAGAGATTCCTTGAAAGACACAAACTACTGACAACTCAAGAATGAGATGACCCAAGTAGTCCAAGTATCTATTAAAGAGATTGAATTTATAGTTAAAATCTGCACACACGAAAAACAAAATTGCAGGCCTACATTGCCTCACTGGTGAATTCTAGCAAGCATTTAAAGAAGTAATATCAGTTCTATAGAAACCCTTCCAGAAAACAGAAGAGAAGGGAACATTGACTGACTCATGAGGCCAGCAAAAAAAACATGACAGGAAAAATAGCAAGACATGGTATCCACAGTCTTTTTGTCATTCATGTGTTATCCACCTACCCCAGCTCGTACAGAACCGTTTGCAAGGTTCACAAAAAACTAGTAGCAGCGCTTATCTTGGGGAAAAGGGGCTGGCCATTTAATCACTTGAGTTTTACTTTGTATTGCTTTTTTCAAAAAGTGGAAATTTAGAAAACAACTTTTGATGTGGCATCGACAGAGATCCCACTCTGGTGGCCTCAAGGCAGACTGGCTCAGCCAAGGCTGCCACCCCCATCCTCGGCCCCTCACCTGAGCTCAGCCTGCTGGCAGAGGTTGTCCAAGCGCTGGCCCAGCTTGTGGACCTCAGCCTCCTGGCGTTCCAGGTCCGGGCAGTGCTCCTGGAAGCGGCTGGCCAGCGAGTTGGAGCACTGCTTGACTGCCTGCAGGTTCTGCTCCACCTCCCCGAGGAGAGACTTCTTCCGGGCCTGCAGCTCGGAGGCCAGGGCCTGCGGGGCAGAGAGGCAGACATGGGCGCCGTGGCTAGAGCTCTTGGGCTAGTGCAGCACTGCCCCAGGCGCTTGGGGTCACCTGCCTTGGGGGAAGGGGTGGAAAGCCTGGGCATTGGAAGTGTTTGCCTTTGCATTTCTCCTCAAGACTGGTGGCCATTTCTGCAGTGTTCCCTTTTGTCATAATGAACAAAACCTGGGAAAACTTTGAAACCCTGCAGCAGGCAGCATATGCCCTGTGATGCCACACCTGCGACTGGAATGACCGGCTGCTCTCCCCTTTTGACACTTTGGCTAAGGCTTTGCTCTCTGAGCCCATTTACGGCTGAGGTGAGGGTCTCAACACACAACCAGGATTTTATGAATTGGTATGTGAATTCTCAGGCTCACAGACTTGAATACCAACAGCAGCCAGGCAGGCAAATGCTGGGGGCTGGGGTAGCTGCTCCAAAATACTCGGAGGCTTATAGAAAGCTATGGTTTTAAATACTAGCACTTTATTGCCACAAGCCACACAGATCCCATGAGCAGCTGGGATTTGTGCCATGGGCCTCCATTTGCAACTTGCAATTTGGCACACTGCAGGCATCCACACCTGGAGAAACAAATTGCCTGGGCCCTGGGGCCTTGGTCCCCTCTGCATCTGTCCAGAGGTGCTGTGGTGGGAGCCTAGAGAGAAAGGCTCCTGAGGCCCAGGGTCCCCAGACTTACCGCCAACTCCTGCCTCTTGCTATCCAGGGCGCGGCCACTCTCAGGCACCGTGTCATCCTGGGTCAGCTGGTTCTCATAGGTGGCCAGCACCTCTCGGCCCTGCTGCAGGCTCTTCTCCAGACGGTTGGCAACGTCGATCCTGAGGACATGGGTCAGGAGTGTGGGGGTGCCTCTCTGGCCCCTTGACCCAGCCCGACCTCCCCACTGCCTGCCTGCCTGCCACCCACTTCTCCTGGGCCAAGTCCAGCAGCTGCACCAGGCGCTCGTATCTGTGCTTGGTGTCCTCCACCCGGGTCCTCAGCAGGGGTGCACTGCCGCTGCCCGGGAGGGCCTGCACGAAGGCCTCGCACTCAGCCATGCCACGCGCCTTCTCAGGCTCAATCCGCAGCAGCTCATTGGTGATGTTCTGTCAGGACCGGAGATGCTTGTGTTGGCCACAGCTGGGCAGAACCCCCCACCCCCAGGGGCCTACAAGCTTCAGCGCGGGGCACGGAGTCTGCATTTGTACTGAGCATTCCAGGGATTCTGCAACAGGGGACTGTCCTTCACACAGGGTGAGGTGAAGAGGCCATTACCGAGCATGCACTGTCAAGCACTGCACGTGACTTCTCTCTTTGGGGCAACCCTATGGAATAGGGTTTTTTTTCCTCCCCACTCATAGGTGGGGACCCTACGACTCCAAGCAGCTTAGGCACGGATGTGGTGGGGTCCTCTGTGCTCCCGCCCGTCCCAGGCGTCCTCTGGGCCCTGACTTGGTACCTAGCAGCCACATCAAGGGCCACCGCACTTATCTAAGCCCAGTTCTTCCCCTAACCCAGGAATGGTCATGCCCACCGCGGAGGGCACCTGAGGACTCAAGAGACTGTGTGTGCATGTGAAAGGGGGTGATGGATTGTTCACATGCCGCCGCTCTGCCCTGTGGCCTCCTGCTCCGCTCGGCACTGAGCTGCTCAGGCAACAAGCCCTGCAGAGGCAGCACGAGCCTCACCAGCCCTCTCCCTGGGGTGTGTTTGCGAGGTGCCAGGGCTCAGGCACCTCCTCCTTGATCCCTGGCCTAGCACAGCTCCCCACAACTCAGGAATTCTTGTTATGTGGCAGGTGATCCCCTTTGAACATCAAGACCCCCATGAGCATGAGACCTTAAGCAGGGGGCCCAGCCGTGCCCCCTAGCTTGGTGGTACCTTGAGGTCCTTGGCACGCTCAGCACTGTCCTGCACAGCCCGGCCCTGCTCCAGTGGTGGCCGCAGGATTCCCGTGACGGCCTTCTCCTGCCGGTCTAGGTCACTGGCCACCTTATCCAAGCCGGCCAGCAGCTGCCGCCCTTGCAGGTCAGAGGCATCTGTTGGAGGGAAATGAGAAGGTCAGGTGGCAGTAGGGGGCATGAGGCCCGGGGCATGGGCCTACGAGACCAACTGGGACTTCTGGGACCAGCCCGGCCTCCCCAACCATTGTCATGCCCAGTCCCTGCTATTCCATTCACAGCACAGACCATGGGTCCAGCATCTCCTCCCTGTTCCCCCACAGCCTGGGGCAGTGGGCCCAGCACCGACCTCCAGGGTTCTCGGCCTTCAGCACCTCGTGCCGCTGCTGGAGTGCACTTCTGCTCCCGGCTGCCTTCTGCCGCACACTGCGGTACTGGCTGCCCAGGCTGTGAGAGCAGAAAGGGGCTGCGGACCCAGGGGAGCACACCACCCCTCTACCCACAGATGCAGGACCCTGGATTCTGGCTGGGCAGACTGCCCAGAGGAGGCAGGTAGCTCATCAAAAGCTTTGAAAAGTTAAACCACAATACACAGTAAGAGTTTGCTGAAACACTGGTCTTTCTGTCACTCCTGGGTTCAGATGGACCCCTTCCTTCCTTTCCTTCTCTCCTCTTCATAGCAAGCCTTACTACCTAAAATTATCTCGTTTGTTCCTTCGTCTTCCCCACCACGATGTTTCCCCCGAGGAAGCAGTACATAGCAGGTGCTCAATAAATACTTGCTAAATGAATAAATGAAGGCATTCCCTGAATCATTCATTCGACGAAGAATTCTGGGGTCCCCACTTTGCACCAGGTACTGAACAAGGCCCCGGAGACAGTAAATGAGAGCCACTGCCCATGAGACAGATGCATACACGCAGCATCCTGGTGAAGAGCTAGACGTGCAGCAGGTGGAGGTGCTTAAGAGCAAAGACGCAGCAGGAAGTGAGCCAGGGTGGAAGGGGAGGGGGCAGTCAGAGAAGGTTTCACAGAAGAGGTGACTTGAGCTGAGTCAAGCCAAGAAGCCTGAGCCAACCGGGCAGTGAGTGAGTAAGTATCCAAGTAGAGGGCACAAACAGCATGTGCAAAGGCCCAGAGGGACTCGCAGAGAAACCGCTCACTGAACTGTGCCCACAGTTGGACATTCACACACAGCAAGTCAGCCCAGCCAACAGCATCTGCCCATCCCAAGTGGGTGTCGGTGTTACCCAGGGCTGTGCCCAGGGCGTAGAGCCAGTTCATGCTGGCTCCCTCCTTTGTCCGTACCTGTCGGCCAGAGCCAGGGCTTCAGGGTCAGTGGGGGGGATCATGAAGCAGACGGCCGGGGCAGTCAGCTTGTTCCCTGCGCTGTCAGTGAGGTCCCAGCTCTCCCCGTTGTTCTTCTGCAGGGTGTAGCTGTAGCCCCTTGAGATCAGGCCCTGGCAGGGGCAGGCCAAACAGGGCACAGAGGGACCTGCTTCAGCTGGTGGCCCAGGAGCAAAGAAGCCATTTCCTCCCTGGGGAGTCTTAGCCCATCTCTCAGACCCTCCCCAAGACATTGTCCTGTAGAGTTGGGAAGGACCAGGGGATGTGTTGGGTCTGCAGGCTCGGCACCTACCTGGATTTCCCTTTGAGAACTCCCCTCCTTGCCATTCCCACCCAGTCTGTGTGGTCTCTCCCTTCTCCATTCCCAGTCCCTGACTACAACAGGTGGACACGTGACTCGTGCCTGGCAATGAGAGAATGGTATCATCCCCCGGCCCCAGTGATTGGTTTAGGCTGGGCATGACAAACTGGGCCAGTGAGAACCCTTCCTGGGATTTCTGCTGGAATGACTGTGGTTGCTGAACTGGTAGCACAGAAGGTCAGGGCAAATGGTGGGGCACTGTTAGGGGCCGGCAGAGAGTGACCCCAAAAGACAGAGATGACCACAGCTTCCTCAGAGAGTTCGAGGCCCTGCATCCAGCCACGTCACCCTTAAGACCTTTCAGTGACACAAAAAGAGATCGGGGCCTGGCCTGCCTGGGGTACCTGGGCAGCAGCTCACCTGGTCACCCTCAAAGTCACAGAGTGCCTCCACGGGGATGGGCTTGAGTGGCGTCTCTCGGCGGTACTTGAGGGGCACCACCTGTTGCCCTCGCTTCTGCAGGCCCCGCACCACGTGCTCATACTTGTCGAGAGCTTTCTCTTGGTCCTGAATGCAGGAGGAGTGCCCCTGTGAGTCCACACAGCCTCCCTGGGGCTGAGGGCGGGGAGGGGACAGGGAGAGACCCTCACTGGGCCCATCACTCACATCCAGCTCCTGCAGCAGCAGCTCGATCTGGTATTGGTCCTTGAAGTCAGGGCTGTATTTCTGGTTCAGGTCCGAATCCACCTTGCGCAGCAGCTCCTGAGCATCCTTCACGTCTTTGTGGAACTAGGGGAGACCGGGTGGCCCAGTTACAGACATAAAAGCACTAAGGCCCCTGGGGCTAATCCCGACTATGGCTTCAAGTCCAATCCCAAGTAGAGCTGGGCCTCCCACTCACCCTGAGTCCACAGGCCCTGCTGCTTGGAGACATCCCCAGCCCTCCCTGGCCTGGCTCCTTGCGGGGGAGTCTCGGGGGGAAGAAGCCAAATTTCTTCCCACCAATCCACATGACGCCACCTCTAAGACACATTAATTTTCACGTACACACTAGTAAGCTTGGGATTCTCTTGAATCCTATTCTCTTTGTGCCAGGGATACCCTGACTTAATGCTAAACTTCCATTCTAAGTCCTGATACATGGAAGACAAGTCTCCCCACATTGTTCTAGAAAATTCTCTTGCCCATTCTTCAGTCCATCAACTCTGGAATTGTTCATGGTCAGCTATCCTCTGGGCTGCAGCCGTGAATGAGATTTGGGGACTTTAGGCTCAGACGCTGAACCATCAGTTACATGTCATGTGAATTCATGTGTCCCCAAAACTGCCCACTCATAATTCCCTGCAGCTCCTGTTAAAAACACACATTCCCATGGAAACAACCCAGTATCCATCAATGGATGAGTGGATAATTGTGGTCTATCCACACAATGGAATGTTATTCAGCCATAAACAGGAATAAAGTTCTGATCCATGCCATAAGGTAGATGAACTTTGAAAACATGTTCAGTGAAAGAAGCCAGACACAAAATGACACATAGCAGGTGATTCCACTTACACGAAATAGCCGGAATAGGCAAAACCAAAGAGACAGAAATAGATTAGAGGTTACCAGGGGTTGGGGGAGAGAAGAATGAGGAGTGATTGTTTAATGGGTTCAGAGTTCCTATTTGGGATGATGAAAAAGTTTTAGAAAGACAGTGGTTGCACAACACTGAATAGAATGAATACCCCTGGATTGTACACCTAAAAATGGCTAAAATGGCAAATTTTATATTATATTATATATTATATATATTTTATATTATATATATTTATATTATATATATTTTACCAAAATTATATATATTTTACCAAAACCCCGCATACTCATTCCTGGGCTCCACACTGACCTGGCCCCCAGGCAAGACGGACAAGGGCCGGGCAAGCTCGGGGCACACCTGTGCATGCATCACAAGTGTGAGCAGTGGGAGGCCCAGGAAGGCAGTCCTGCAAGGCTCCTGGAGGAAGCGGCACTGAGGCCACAAGTGAGCCAAGTAGGCACTGAATGCTCCCAGCGATGGTGCCCTGGGGCCCAGGTACCTGGTGGTAGTCTTCCATGTACTTCAAGTGGCTCTCCTCGCAGATGAGCAGGTTCAGGTACTCCTTCCAATCTGCGTGCACGGCCTCCATGTGAGCCTGTCAGGAGAAGGGGGCAGGTCACCGCTGGGCAGCTGCCTGGGACACCAAGGGAGAGATGGCAGGATTCCAGGACAGACAATGGTGGGATAGATAGAGAGCACCTGGCATCTGCCTGGGTGTGGGTCCCACAGAGGAAGCCAGCTCTGGCCCGGGGGTGGGAAGAGGACAGAGTGGACATGTCAAGGAGCTACACAGAACTGCCATGTACAGGTGCTTGGGCTGCACACTGCACAAGAGACAAGTAGGGACTGTGTCTGCCCAAAGTGGTGCTTTTAAATTGTCACAAAGGCATTGTAGGGAATTGAATGGTATCCGTCTCTCCCTGAATTCATGTCCACCCAGAACTCAGAATGTGACTTGATTTGGAAATTGGGCCTTTGCAGATGTAACTGGTTAAGGATCTCAGGATGAAATCATCCTGGATTTAGGGTGGGTCCCAAAGCCAATGACTATTGTCCTTGTCAAAAGAGGAGACACACAGGGGAAAGGCCACGTGACCACAGGCAGAGGTAGCAGTGATGCAGCCCCAAGCCCGGGACTGCCAAGGACAGCCAGCAACCACCAAGAGCAGGGAGAGAGGCAAGGAAGGGTCCTCCTCTAGAGCCTTCAGGGGAATAAGCCTGCCGATACCTCGATCTTACACTTCCGGCCTCCTTTCTTAGGAGAAAATAAATTTGTTGTTTAAAGCCACCCAGTTTGTGGTCATTTGTTACAGCAGCCCTACGACACTGATACAGGCACCACATGGGCTCTCGAAGTCCAGGGGCCGAGGGCGGGTGGGATGTGGCAAAGGATCAAGATAATGGGGGCTGCCCATGTCCAGATGGCCCACAGCAGAAGCTGCCCTGAGGCCACCCTGGAGGAGGCGACTCCTCCTCCTGGTACACACACACCTCAATGGAGTTTCTCCCCGGATGCTCAGCGGCTAGCAGCTGGTCACCCTCGCTGTGCAGCTTGTTGATTCTCTCCTCTTTGGCCTCCAGGTTCCGGTTGATGAAATTCTGCAGGGAGTGGGACGGACAGTGGAGGGGGGCTCAGCGCCCTGCCCAGCAGTCTCACGCTCCCTCCCGGGACCCTGCCTCTATCTCCCAGGCTCCAGCGCCCACCTCGTACTGGCGCCGGCGGCTGGGGTAGTTGAGGTTCCGGTCACTCCAGTCGTACTGCATGCGGCCCTTGGCCTGCTGGTCCAGCCAGTACAGCTCGTTGGTGCAGCGCTGCATGTAGTCCTGCAGCGAGCTCAGGTGCTGCTGCCGCGCCTGCGACGCCGCCTGCGGGCGGGAGGCGGGGCTGAGGCCTCCCTTCACGCCTCGTGCAGCACCAGGCTCTGCCCACCGGCCTTACGTAAGTCGCTGACCTCTCAAAACTCACTCATTCATTCAGCAAACATTTACTGAGCACCTACTAAGTGCTGCTGAGCATCACTCCAGGCACTGGGGATACAGCAGTGAACAAAACTGCCAGAAGCCTCACGGAATTGACGTTTCGGTAGAGCCTCGGTTTACTCATCTGCACAATGGGGATGGCGACGGCACTAATCTCATAAGGCACAGACTGGCATATAGTTGGTGTTCAATAAACGTCAGCAACCACAAATTCCACTTTTATCTCTGTCATGTCGTTGTATAGGTGGACAGTAATAACCCACTAGGGCTTTACTTCTGAGAAGAGGTGGGGTGGGGCAGGGAGGACGGAGAGGAGAAGGGGGATGTCTGCGTTTTTCTAGGCAAATAAAAACAGCAGCTAACACATACACAGGGCCACCGCGTGCCAGAACTGTGCTCAGGACGCCTCCAACGTTAACTAGTTCAGTCCACAAAGCAATCCTGTGCGACAGGGACTTGCAGTAATTTCACTTTGCGGATGAGGAAACGGAGGTGCCCAGAGGCTAAACAACTCGTTCAAAGTCTCCCGTTCAAAGTCTCCCCACCCACCGGAGGTGGAGACAGTGCCGCTGCAGAGCCTGTCAACGGCTGTGCTCCACCGCCCCTCATTCCCACCTCTGAGGTGTTTGAAACCATGAGAAAGCACTTATGCAGCACTTATGCGGTTCTAAGGAGAACGTACTCTTTAAAGGTTTTAAAAAGGGAAATTAAAAACTTGTTTATAAAACATATGGCATCGTACTTGGCACACAGAATATGCTTAATAAAGAAATAAGAAGCAACCTGCAGGACAGGTTGTATCCCAATAGATGAATGGGGTCTTCTAGGGTTTTTGTGAGCACAAGGCAAACTGGGGTGCCTCTAAGGCAGAGGCTCGGGGTACCATCTCTTCCCACTTCATCTCCCTCCATTCTGTTTGAAACGTTTACTGCACACACTTCCCGTCCCCACGCCGGCTTCCCAGCCCCTCCCGCCAGGTTCTCACCAGCAGTTTCTGGTACTTGGCCTGGAGTTCGCTGTTCTGTTCCTGGGGACAGAGCCAAGAGCATGGGTTAGGGCAGCAGTGCACACGTGACCCCCTCCTTCCACAGTCCCCTCCGCCACGGTGCCCACCTTGGCCAGGTGGGGCCCGATGGCCTTGACCTCATTGTGGAAGATGTTGTGCTGCTCCACCTGGTGGTCCACCAGCGGCAGGTCCGTCCCGAAGCTTTGGCTGTTCAGCTTGTCCTGGGAGGAGTGGATGGAGACAACAACATGCAGGGGGTGTGGGACAGGGCGGGGGACTTGCAGCCCCCGCTGTGGGCCTTGGCTCTGCTCCTCACGGGGCCGGCCAAGGAGTGAGCGAGCGGAGTGGCCCCATCAGGCATGCGGGGAGAGGCTGTCATCTCATTTAATCTCACAGCAACCTCAGAGGCCCACATGGTTACTGTGTCTATTTCACAGATGGGGAAACCGAGGTTCAGCCAGGGGGAGTCACTTGCCCAGGGCCACACCACTAAAAGAGGACTTTAGGCTACAGATGCCGTGCCTCTCTGCAGTGGAGACGAGCTGGAGAGGGTATGGGAAGAGTGGTAGCTGGCCAGAAATCCGGCCGCTGCCCACAGCTTGCCAGGATCCCAGTGAGCTAGGATAGGAAGGCAACCCCAGGAGGGTCCCGATTGCCACCACTTCTACTGTGTGACTCTAGACGAGGTGCTATGCCTCTCTGAGCCTTGCTCCTCAATTGACACGAACATCAGAAAATATCAAGAACATGACTCCCTCCTAGCAGGACTGTGGTGACATTAAATGGTGGGGTTTTCCCCGCACCCACACGGCTCCCTCTCCCCAGCTGGCGCCTGGGCCGTACCAGCTTTTCCTCCACCAGTGCTGCCCAGTTGACTTGCGGGTCCACCTCCTTAGCCGCCAGGTTGTAGATCTGCTTGTGTTTCCCGCGGAGGTTGGTCACACGCTCCTTCAGCTGGCGGATGCTGAGTGTGGAGAGCGGCCGCCCTGGTTAGTGGGCTAGTTGGCAGGCGCACTGCCTGCGCACTCCTGACCCTGGCCTCAGGCTTTCTGCCCAGTGTCCCAGAAGGACAGGATGACAGGGGCCTTGGGTTCCAGACAAACACTCAAACCTTCCTCCTGTCCACTGTCCTTCAACCTTCTTTCCTCCATCAACGCTTCCCCAGGGCCAACTGTGTACCCAAAACTGGGAGAGGTTTGGGAAGAAACAGGCAGGTCCACTGCTCTCTGGAGCCTATGGTCCAACAGGGGCCACAAGCGTGGTATGGGCCATGACAGGGACCAGCACAGGGAGCCGTGGGGCACCGAGAGACCCTTGCCCCTGCTAAGGGGAGTGGGAGAACAGGGGAGATGTCTTGGGTATTGATTTATCCACATCAGAGCTAAGGTGAGAACCATGAGCATGGGAAACTGGCTGGGCATCAGACAGTGGGAAAGTGTCCTCAAAAGCCTGGAGGTCAGACATCATGGTGGTCAGGAAGCTGTGGTCACACCGTGATCAGAACAGGGCACGCAGGGCTCTGACTGCAAAATGGGTTGTCATGAGACTAACATAAAGCACTGGGCATGTGCCTGGCATCTAGTTAGCCCTCAATAAACCCAGACTGGGATCCTGAATGTAGAGTGGGCTGTGGCCCTCCTGCCCTGGCCCAGAGTGGCTCCCCAAGACCCAAAGCAGAAGGGACCTACTCCTCGGCAATCATGTCCCCCTGGGGATGCTTCATGTGCTTGGCGATGGCTGCGTCCGCCTCCAGCACGTACAGCAACTTCTCTGAGTCTGACACCTTCTGCAGGGCCGTGTCCTGGTGCTCAGGCTGCCGGCCCTCCTGCAGCCGGACCAGGTCCTGTGAGAGTCACGAGAGAGGGGGGACAGCAGATGGGGACTGAGTGGGCACTGTGTGGATGGGGGGGGCAAGAATTGAGAAGCCAGGGAGGGGCTCCTTGGCCTCGCCTACCCTCTTCTCCCGCCACTCAGCAAACAGAGCCCACGTGCCAATTTGTGGGGGGCTCTGGGACACAGTCCAGACCACCGGAAAGGCACGTCAACACATTAACCTCACGGAGGTGACTATAAGTTCATATAAGTCAGTGTTTACCAAGGAAATACACCAGAAGTGGAACGAGGGGGACCTGTTTTAATTCCAGTGGTCAGGGAGGCCCTTCTGAGGCAATGACACAAAGTAAGAATGATGGACTCAAGGGAAGCGTGTTCTAAGCAGAGGGAACAGCCTGTGCAAAGGCCCTGAGGCAGGAAAGGGCAAGCTGTGATTGAAGCCGCCATGGCTGGAAGGCAGGATGTCGGGGGCAGTGAGAGAGGGAGGCAGGGTAGATCACAGCGTGGAATGGCTCTTCGGAGGGAAGTAACATGGCCTTGCCTATCCTTAAAGGCTATTCCTCTAGGGGCTCTGCAGAGAGAAGGTACAAGCTGGGAGAGCAGTCAGCAGTTACAACAGCACCCCGGTGAGGGCTGAGGTGGCCCCCACTGGGACAGTGCCAGCAGAAACGGAGAGAATGAAGAGTGGGTGGACATCTGGGAGGAAAAACGGATAAGTCGCTGAGTCCAGGGACTCTGCTTGTTTAGGGAAGAACGATGAATTGGCAGTCAGGTTTCTAAACATAGCCCGTTAATTCATTTGGTCAATAGTCATGAAGCCTGGCTGGGCTCTGTGCCAGGCCCTGGGGACCCCAGGTCAGCAGGGGAGGCGGTGACGAGTCAGTGACTGGGCTGAGAGGGCAGACCGGGGTAACATGGAGGCCTCAAGGAGGCCGGCTCCCCTCATTGCTGGGTCTTAGTGTCCCCATCTTTGCAATGGGAATGAGAAAAACACCTGCTTCAGAAGAGGCATCACAGTGAGCTAGGAATCTTACGCAGCAGAAAAAAGATGGGACTACTGATCATGAAGAGCTTCGAAAACAGTGAAGTGAGAAAAGCCAGACACCAAAGGCCACGTCGTCATGCAGGATTCTATTTATGTGAACTGTCCTGAGTCGACTGATCCACAGACAGAGGGAAGATGAATGGTTGCAGGGCCTGGGGTGGGAACAGAAATCAACAGTAAATGGGCACAAGAGATCTCGCCAGGGGACGAAAACGGCCAGAAACCAATTGATGGAAGTGGCTGTGCCACTCGGTGAAGCGACTCAAAATCAGTGCATTGCACACATAGAAATAGGAGCACTTTCTGATGTCTAAAATAATGATGAAGCTATTAAAAAAGGAAAAGAAAGGAAGACATGGCGAAAGACAAAAGAATCGAACGGAGGTGACGGTACAGAGTAAAAACACGGGTCCAGCCCTCTTTCCCGACCACCTCCAGGACGGCCAGGGGCAAGTGCGGCTTGGACGTGAGGCCCAAGTATCAGAAGGCCTGTGAGGCTGGGCCATCTTCCCACCCCGGGGTGGGTCTGGCCTGTTAAAAAACTACAACGAAACATCACGGTTCTTGGCTTGGGTGGAATTTTATCCACTCCCTCATCACCAGCTGATCTGAAGCTCTCTCTTGGGCAGTTATATAGTCAAAGATTAATTCTGCAAAAGGAGGAAGTAAATTAATCATTACCTAAGTCATGCGAGCCTTCTCAAAACATGCTGGCTGAGACAAGAAAGGAACATCTAGCTGAGAGACGCCATGGTAGGTTCAAGAGTTCAAAGTCAGGGAAAACTAATGGATGGCGATAGAGGTTAGCATGGTGGTTACCTCCAGGGGATACAGTTGGGAAGGTCAAGAGCTTTCCAGGAGATATTCTCTATCTTGACCTGAGCAGTGATTACACGGGTAGCTACTGATGCAAAAACTCACGGAGCTGAACTCTCAAAATTTAGATGCTTTCTATATACCTTATGTAAGTTACACCTCTATTAAAAGATTTTTAAGTGTAAAAGAAAAAAAATCGTAGGGACTGATAGATCTAATAATAAATTACACATACACTGATGGACAGGTGAGTGACAGCAAATCCAGCAGATGTTACAGGTGGAATCTGGGTGGTAGGAATATGGATGGACTCGTGCAATTCTTTCAACTTTTCTGCATGTTTAAAATTTTGGATAGACACAAAAGATCACATATTGTATGATTCTGTTTATATGAAATATCTGGAATAAGTAAATCCATATAGAGAGAAAGCAGAGTGGTGGTTGCCAGGGTCTGGGAGGAGGGGGAATGGGGAGTGAGTGTTAATGGATGTGGGGTTCCCCTTTGGGGGGATGAGAATGACTTGGAACTAAGTAGAGGTGGTGGTCGCATGACACTGTGAATGTACTAAGTGTACTAAAATGTTCACTTTAAATGGTTAACTTTATGTTATGCGAATCTCACTTCAATTAAAAATATAGGAAAATTCTAGAGAACTTCTGAGCAATAAAATTAATGATGTTTCCTTCTAAAAAAAAGAAGAAAGGAAGGAAGGAAGGGCGGGAGGGAGGAAGGAAGGAAAAAGAAAGAAAAAGAAAGATTAGTCCCTGAAGTCTTCAAATCCTGATCTTTGTTGAGTTTATTCATTTGAAGTTAAAAAAATAAAAAGTCAAAAATTATCTCCCAAATACATCGTTGTTACTTTTGAGTCATTTCTCTAAGCAAATAAAACAAGAAAGCGAGACCCTATTCTCTCTCTCTCTCTCTCTCTCTCTCTCTCTCTCACACACACACACACACACACGCACACACGAAAAGGTCAGCTACACCAAAATGTTAATAGCGGACAGATCTCTCTGGTGGTGGTATTGTGCATGATTTTAATTTGCTTCATTAGACTTGTTTATCGGTCCTGAAATGTTCATAACGAACACATATTACTTTTATTAGCAGAAAAAAGGACACACCCCAGAAAGCTGTTTTCATTTAGGAAAGCACACACCACCACTGCAGCCATGACAGAAGGGAGTGAAAAAAAGAGCACTAGGTGGGGTGAGGCCGGAGGGAAAGGGGCTGGTGGGGTGGGTGCTGAGGTGGGAAAGGCAGGAGGTGGCCGGACAGGTGAGGGCAAGGAAGGCGTAGAGAGGAGCGGCCCTGGCAGGGCACAGAGTTCCCACCTGCCTTTCCTGCCCCATTCCCCACCCCTAGCTGTGCCATCCCCCAGGTCTCTGGGCTGCCTGTGGACTGGCCCTCTGGTGGGTGGACACCTGGGTGGTCAGAGGGAGGAGCAGCTACGCTCCTCCTGCAGTGCCTGGGAACAGCACTGGGAGCAGCCAGAACATGAACTCCTTTGGGACCTGTCCACCTAGTTAAATTTGAATTTCAAATAAGCAGTGGATAATTTTATAGTATAAGTATATCCCAAATAGTACACAGGACATACTTATACCAAAAAAAAATTGTATTTGTGTTCTGAAATTCAAATTTAACTGGATATCCTGTATTTTTATTTGCTCAATCTGGCAACCCCACCTCCAGGATGCTTTGGGAGCCAGCTCTGTCACTGACTAGTCATCCTGGCCCTCTCTGAACCTCAGTTTCTCCAGCTGTGAAATGGGTATAAACTCAACCACTGGTGAGTTTATACTGGGCTGAAACTGGGCTGGTGGAGACTCGGGCGTCCCACATGGTACAGAAGCCTCAGGAAAACCTACAGCTCAGGGTGGTTGTTATCCCCATGCTGCCGAAGAGGAAAAGGAAACTGAGGCACAGAGAAGGAAAGTGATTTGCCCAGGTACTTCCTCTCCTCTGAAAAGGGAGGAGGCTCACACATATCTTAGTGGCAGTGGCCGTATGAGAAGAGAGACAACACTGATAAGATACTGAGCCCCGCACTGCACCTGCATAATCTCGTCGACGCTACAGCGAGCAGCCCAGGTGATGGGGATGATGGCCTTTACCCTTTCAGAGGGAATCACGTGCACAGAGAGGTAAGGTGACTTGCCCAAGGTCACATAGTAAGTGGCAAAGCTGAGATCCTAACCAGGGCCTGCCTCCTGAGACTGTGGTTCTCCTCCAGGCAGGCCGTAAGCTGCAGAAACTTGGTACCCAGGGTTGGGCGCTGGTGTTACCGGCCATAACAGAGGTTCCTCCTCTGTTTCTCTGCCTTGACATTGTTAACATTTGGGGCTGGATCTCTCTGGGTAGCGGGGGGAGGAAGGATGGGCATCCAGTGCACTGTAAGGCGTTCAGCAGAATCCCTGGCCTTTACCCACTAGACACCTGTCCACTGCACTCCTCCAGTTGTGACAGCTAAAAATGTTTCCAGATGTACTAACTTATCCCCCTAGGGGGCAGAATGACCCTACGTGAGAATCACTGGGTCAAATAGGACCCTGGTCCCAGAGTGAGGTTGGCAGCTCAGAGGGGCACCTGGGTGGGAGGTGAGGGGCACTCACGCTCTGCATCTTGGCCTCTGTGTCCACGATGTTCTTCTCCACCTGGTCGGCATTCTTCTGAAGCTGATCGATCAGCTCTGACAGCTCCTTGTTAGAGATGCTGCAGACAGGAAAAGGCGAAGGTGAGCTGAGAGCCTGGCAGGCAGAGGCCGCGTCCCCACCAGTGCCCTGGCCTTCCAGGCAGTCCCCAGCCCCAGGCTCTGAGCAGAAATTGCCCAGTGAACCTGAGATGCAGCTTGGCTGCCCACCCCTCCCCCCACAACATCACAAAGCCACAGAAACAAGACAGCACCTGGGTGGGAGGAATCAGCCCCCACTCTAAGGCTTCTACTTTGCCATGCTGACAAAGCACCCAGACTCTTTGCCTTTTTTTCCATATTTCTTATTGAGATACAATTCTATACATACTATAAAATTCACTCTTCTGAAGCATATAATTCAGTGCTTTTTAACATGTTCACAAGGTTACACAACCATCATCACTATCTAATTCCAGAACATTCTCATTGCCCCAAAAAGAAACCCTGCACCCTTTAGAAGTCATTCCCATTGCCCCTTCTTCCAGCCCCTGGCTACCACCAATCTACTTTCCATGTCGATGGATTTGCAGACTCTGGACATTTCATTTAAATGGAGTCATATAATATGTGGCCTTTTATGATTGGCTTTCACTTAGCATAATGTATTCAAGGTTCAACCTGATGTAGCCTATGTCAGTGCTTCATCCCTTTATATGGCTGCATAATATTCCATTGCCTGGATAGACCACATTTTGTGTATCCAGTCATCAGTGGATGAACATTTGGGTTTTGTCCACCTTTTAGCCATTACGAATCATGCTGCTATCAACATTCGGGTACAAGTTTTTGTGCAAGCACCCTTATTGTTAAATACCTGATCTTTTTCTTTCAATCTACATACTCTTTAAATAAACGTACTTAAAAGGGGAATTTGTTTCACATTGTAAACAGAAAACCGGAAACCTCTGCCATAAATGGAAGAAACCACCAAAATAAATTCCATGGAAATAAAATGATGGCATTAGGTTCTAGTTGAACGCTTGGTCACCTGCACACATCAAGACAAAGCTCCATCTTCCCTTGCTTAAAAGCAGAGCTAGGCATGTATCACTAATAAGAGCCATATCAGCAGAGACGTAAAATCAGAACAGCTTTCTCACTCAGTGCTTCTGTGTTCTCTCCCGTCACACATGGCCTCCTCTGAAATCACATCACAGACCACTCTGGCAAACACCACTGTGGTATCGAAGACCTTTTAGCCCTAGAGTTAGGGTTCTGGCTGTGTGACTTGGCCACGCTGCTGTACCTCTCTGTGTCTCTGCTTCCACTGTCAGATGGAATAATTACCTTTCTCAGTGGGTGTGACACATAGGAATGAGGTTATACAGGCAAAGAGCCGGGCCTCTAGTAAATCTCACAAAGGTTCGTGATTATTGTTGTTAAGGAGCCTTACTGATTGCTGTCCAGTCCTACCTTTGTTCTTGTTTTCTCGAAACAAAGGAAAAAGCAAAGACCAGAGAGGGACAGCAACTTGGCCAATGTCATCCAGCCATCCAGATGGTCAAAATTAATGTTCAGTCACCCAAACTCCATCGAAAACACTTCTGTATCAACTACATGGTGGGGCCTCAGCAGCCAAGCACCCAGAAGTTTCATTCCACCTGCACTCATTAAGCACCTACTGTGTGCCAAGCCCAGCACCACACACAGACACAGCCTCACCCTCTGAGAATTCATCCTTTAGACAGGGAGGAAATAATTTACAGAAATAGTATAAGACTGAGGCAAGCATAGGATAGGGGCTGGGTTTACCCAGAGGAGCCCCCTGACCAGCTGGGTGGGGAGGGGGATGAACAGTGAAGACTTCCTGGAGGAGGCGGTGGTGGCTGGGTTCTACAGGACGAGGAGGAGTTGGGTTTGCGGGCGGAAGGCTCCAACGGGGAGAAGCCACGAAAGACAGGTCCTAGGTGTGTCCCTTTGGGTGGGCCAGGGCAGGCTTTTGACCCTCAAGCAGAGGGGGGCTGCCAGCTTTTCAGAGTAAAATTCCTCAAATCAAGGCCTGGGACCCAACTACTGTGGCATGAAACCTTCAGATTCCCAGGTATAACCCAGACCCTCTAAATGCAGATCTCTAGAGCTAGGCCCAGGAAGCTGTATTATTAGTGCCGTTGTTTTTACATGTTCCCCAGGGGACCCTGGTACCCGCCAGAGTTTGAAGTCCAACACTGCAGGTATCAGGGGAAGCCAGGGGTGGGAGTGGAGGGCAGAGATGGTACAGCAAACAGAAGCTATGAGGCTGTCCGTCCATGTCCCAACCTTGGCTGTACCACACCTGGACACACAGGAAGTAGGGGGAAACAAGACTCAGGCCACAACCTCTGCAAAGGCAACTAAGGAGGCAGCCTTCCCCAAAGTGAAGTCCTAGGAATCCCAGTCCTTTAAGTCACTCCTAGAATGAAGCCTTCATCAGTCAAGGCAGTTAGGAAAACTCAACCAACCCCTCAATAAGTTCCTGAGCCAGTAAAGGCTCTGAGAAGTCCTGCAGTGGAGAAAGCTGGTATTCAGTGGAGTGGCTAGAAATGTTCAAAAGAGGATACTGTGGATGGAGGAACTGGGTAAAGAGGGGTAAGGGCTTGTTCCTGGGTTATGGGCCAACCCCCATTGCTCCCATTGCCTGGCTGGGCAGACCACCTGGGGAACGTGAGCACTTCCGGGTCCCTGAGCCCCACCCCAGCCACTGATCCTCAGCTTGGCCTGCTGCACCCAGATGCAGCGAGTCTCAACCCATATATTTAGCCTATGACTATTTGGGCCACCATCAGGAATCTGCACTGTGGGTTAGGTGGGGGCCTTCATCCCTCTCAGGTCCCTGTCTGATCATGTGTCTAGAGTACTCCCAGTCCAGCCCCTTTGCTGGTTGCGGCAGGTGACAGAAAGCACCTTCTGGACCCCATCCTGGCTGGGGTCCTTCAAAGCCCAGTGCCAAGAAGGGGACATGGGGTAGGGTGGAGGCGGGGAGACAGCCAGCCCTGGGGAACTGGGCTCCTAGTGGAGAACAAAAAAGGGCTCAGCGGGAGCCTGCTGTCAGATGGGCGTAAGTTCCAAGTTTTGTTGGGCTCTTTACAATTTGGACTGTCTCAGGCAAGCACCTTACTTAATGTGCCTCGGTCTCTCCATCCATCGACTGGGGATGACCACAGAGCATCACGATAACTTGACACTTACAGACATCAGGCAGGTTCGCAGGCATTGCCCCAACAGCATCCTCACCCCGAGTCCCCAGGAGAGGTTTGTATGCCCCTTTATAGGTGAGGAAACCAAGGCTCAGAGATGTCAAGGCACTTGCCCAGGGTCACACAGCTTGTGAATGTGGAGCCAGGACTCTCTCCTTGGGCAGTCTTGCTCTAGATGCCACATGATCAAATACTGGGCTAACAGCTACTCATAGAGGGGCTATAAAAATCACATGAGCCCATACAACAATCATAATCACCATAATAGTATGAGCCCATATTTATTTACTTTTTACATGCCAGGCTCTCCACCCACTTCCTACTAAATCTTCATTACAACCTTTCGAGTTAGAGGTTGGCCCAATGGATAATCATTATTTATCATCCCCACTTTACAGATGTGGAAACTGAAGACCAGAGAGGTTCAGTAACTTTCACAAAGTCACACAGTAATTACATGTCAGAGACAGAATCCTAACTCAGGTAGGTCCCAAGTCCAGGCCGTTAACAACCCCATGCGGCAATCCTGCAGGGCTCCCAGTACACAGCAGGCACTTAACAGATTAATTTAAAATGCCACGTGTCCCAAACTACAGTGTGATGTCACTTTCCATCCACTTGGATGGCTATAATAAAAAAGACAGGCCATAACAATTGCTGGCGAGGATGTGGAGAACTCAGAACCCTCGCACATTTTACATACTGGCAGGAATGTAAAATGGTGCACCTGCTTTAGAAAACAGCCTGGAAGTTCCTCAAAAAATTAAAGTTGCCATAAGACCCAACAATTCCACTCCTTGCTACCTGCCCAAGAGAAATGAAAACACACATCTACATCAAAACTTGCACGCAAATGTTCATGGCAGCACTATTCACAAGAGCCAAAAAAAGTGGAAACCACCCAAATGCTCATCAACTGATGAATAACAAAATGTGGTCTATTCACACAATGGAATACGATTCGGCCAAAAAAGGGATGAAGAACCGATACCTGCTACAATATTAAGAAACCCTGAAACCATTTCATTACGCCAAACACAAAAGGTCACATGTTGTATGATTCCATTTACATGAAATAACTAGAACAGACAAATCCATCGAAGCAAAGAACGGATGAGTGGTTTCCAGGGGCTAGGAGAATGGGGAGTGACTGACTGCTAAGGATGTGGGGTTTCTTTCTGAGGTGATGAAAGTGTTCTAAAATTGATTATGGTGATGATTGTATAATTCTGTGAATACACTAAAAACTGTTGAATTGTATACTTTAAATGAATTGTATGGTAAATGACATATATCTCAACAAGGCCATTCCCAAAAAATTAGCAAGTGCCATTTATAAGTGAGAGAGGTTTTTTTCCTTCTTCTCTCACCCTCTTGAGTCGGTTTGCCTTTTATCTTATTTTCCATGGAGGCCAGGCCAGCTCCAGGTTACACCCAGCTGCCTGGAAGATGCTAGTTAACACTCAGAGGGCTGACCACGTGCTAAGCATGTCACCTACAGATTAGCTCATTTAATCCTACCACGCTATGAAGTAGCACTGTTCTCCCATTTTACAGATGGGGAAACTAAGGCACAGAGCAATTAGAAAGCAGAAAGCAGAGCAGAGCTGGGATTTGAACCCAGGCCTCTGGAGCATGGTTCTAGCACATTCGCCCTTAGGGTCTGAGGTTCTGAATTAGAGACCCCAAAGGGTCCTGCATTCAAACTGCCATCCAGCTGGCCACGGAAGCCAATGTATGTCCCCGAACCCCATGCCAGGAATGCAGGAGGTTAGGGAACCCACAGGGAGGGAGCAAAGATCTCAAGAGAGGTGGGAACTGGCTCAGCAGGTCCTGCTTTTCTTCTCATTAATAAACCACAAGGGGCGGCCAGACGTGGCGGTAACCAGGGGGCATCTGATGGAGACCAAGATACAGCCCTTCCCCATTGTCATCCTCCCAGTCCTGTCCCACCCACATAGATGGCACTCACTTGGCACCTCCACCCACTCTGGAAGAGGAGGGAAGAAGGAAGCGATCTGAGTGACATTTTGGGAAAGAGATATGCCCAGCCCTCCCTCCACTTACTCAGAAGTTTAACACGGACACAGGTGCCGAGAGCAGAGGCTGTGGGCCCTGGCAGCTGCCTCAGAAGTCATCCAGCCCCACCTGCTCATTACACAGATGAGCAAACCTAGGCCCTTGGAAGCGAAGGCACCAGCCCAAGGTCACAAGCGGGGCAGCTGGTGCCTGGAGCCAGACAGGATTCAAATCCTGACTGCACCAATCATCGGTGCAACCTTGGAGGGGCTCGATTTCATCATCTGTAAAATGGGAGTGGTACATCCTACCTAGTTAAGTGACGGGGTGGAGGAGGGTCTGGGTCACTTCTGGAAACACCAGAATTGAGTGTCAAAGACCACTTTGGGGTTTGAGGACTGAGTTGGAGGTTCAGAGCAGTGTCTCGGGGGGCCCCAAAGCAGATTTGAGATTTAAGCTTACAGATGAGGTGTCACTGCTGGTTTCATCAGGACCTAAACAGTGCCTGGCACACCAGAGGCACTAAATGAAGGAACCTGAATCGCCTAGCACACTGTAGGGGCTCTGAAATGGTGACGATGACATTTGTTTGCCACACGTATTTGTTGCACTTTTACTCCCTGCAGAGGTTGCCATTTGCAATGAAACGAATTCTTTACATTGCCCCCTAAACTGTGCATGCAGTTCTGCCCAGGACCCTCCTTCTCTCCTGGGGACCCCTGCTTGCCAATGGTGTTTGGTCATGTAAAATACGTTCCTTCTGAAAAAACTTTAACTACATGTGGGAGTCCTGACCCCAGGCACTGAGGACACGGGGTCACATCCACAGAACCCATCCCAATGACACATAACCTCCATCTCATTGCTAGGAGCCAGCAGACAAACCCAAATTGAGGCTGGTCCAAAAAACGCCTGACTGAACCTCTTCAAAAGTGTCAAGGTCATGGAAGACCAGACTGGGGCATGTCAGACAGGAGGAGACTAGGATGACAATGACAACTAAACATGACATGGGATCCTAGAACAGAAAAAGGACATTAGGGGAAACTGGGGAATTAGGAAATTGTTTATTGTTGTTTTTTTTTTAAGGTTCTTTCTATTTCTGGATTTTCTGGCAAACCCCTATAGAAGCAGATGCTATGCTTCTGGGTGATGGGACATCCAGGATGCCCACCTGTGGACAGGTAGGGAGAACATAGGATGCCACGGCCCAAGGCCTAATCTGGGAAAAGCTGATGGGACCCAGGACTTAGCTGTCCCCAGAAATGGCTGCCTCGGCCCAGTCCAGGCTGCAGTCAGGGGCTGTGAGTGGGTTTCACAGGCCAGGTGAGGGTCATACTGGCAGACTGGGGCTGTTTCTCCAGAGAACCGACCCTGGTTTTCTTCTCCTGGCTGAAGAAGCCGGAGTCTGGTGTGCATCCAGAAGGGCCTGGGTCCTGTCCAAGATGTGACAGGCAGCATCACTTATTTGGACTGGTCTGCATATGAGAATCCAGGCACAAGGAGGAAAAAACAGGAAGGAGGAAAAAACAGGGAGCAGGCCGACTGGGGGGCTGCCTGGCACTGCCTTAGAGCTCCAGGAATGGGTTTGAGGCTGCACTAAGGGACAAACAAGAGCTTTTGGGTCTAAGCCCACAGGTGCCAGCATAGAACAGGAACCGCTTTGTGTCCCAGGATGTATTCAGAGCTCTGGAACTGTAGGGAGCAGGCCTGGGAGCCTCACGTGGCATCAGGTACCCCGCTCTGTCCCCAGGAGTTAGAAACTCAATAACCACAGTCCAACCTGCTTCATAGCCAAGGAGGTCAGCTGCAAAGTGGGGAGCTGGGACTGGAACTCAGGGCCCTGCGATGCCCAGTGTGACCCAGGACAGCCCATGGTCTGGTCACCACGGATGCTTCATGTGGGCAAAGAAAGAAAACACAGGCATCTCGGGGGACCCTCGCCCCCAGCCCAGTACTCCCACTTTAGTTTTGTGCAGACGTCCTCACCCTTTCTGCAGAGTAGCCATACTGCAGTACCGCCTGTGGTTAAGCTCCCAGACTGAAAGCGAACATCCTGGATTTGAATCCTCACTCAGTCTTTTTAAGCTGTGAGTTACTTAGCCTCCCCAGGCCTCAGTTTCTCCATTTGTCAATGGGGGTCATGGCAGTAGGCATACCATAGGGCTGGGGTAGGGATTCATCAATAGAGTAGATATGAAATGGTGCCTTGGAGGGGAGCCCAGGCTCTCTGCTTTCACCTGGGGTCACCGTCCAGGAATTTGGGTTCCTTTTAAGGAATTGATAAAAGCCAGCAGCCAAGGCCCAACTTCAGAACCTGCTGGCTCTGGGGAGCTAAAGAAAGACTCCAGGCCGCCTGCACCGTTCACACTGATGTGCGTGCAAGCCCAGACGCGCTCTGGTTCCGCCTCGTGGATGTTGCCTCAGCCGGGCGTGGGGAATTCACAAGTAACATCGATATCTGGCAATGTCTCCTCCAGTCCCTGCAGGGAGAGGCTGGTGCACGGGTACCCTCAACGAGGCTGCTGGCAGGACGCAGATCCCGCCCCGGCGGAAGGATCTCGGGTCTGGGCTGAGGAACGTGTCATTAGGCTTGGGGATTTGAGAGGTGTCGGGCGTTTCCACCACGGGTCTTTCTGCTGCTCTGAGAACTCTCTCCTGTCTACAGGAGGAAACTGCCGAAGGGAGGGTGGGGAGGGCACGTCTGCCCGGTTGTTCAAGCAGAACCCCAAGAACCGCCTTGATCCCCCTCTCCCTCCCCCCTTTCCCCTGGGAACGGCTCTTCTGTGCTTCCATCCTCCCTCTGCCCCTGCGTCTCCACCTGATCAATGTCGCCATTTCATACCTGGACCAATGCAATGGCCAACCCAACCATCTCCCTGCACCCCAACTCTTGCCTCTCTGAGCCAACTTCTGCGCATTCGTCAGAGAGTTCTTTCCATAATGCTACCAGATCACGCCACTGTCCGGCTTCAAACTTGCAAGTGCCCCCAAATGCTCCCAGATTTGAGCTCACACTCCTGCCCAGGCCCACGAGGCCCCCAGCATAAGTCCCTCCCACCCTCAGCCCTCAGCTCTCAGCCCTGTGACCAGCCTCACTGCCCCAGTCGACAGAGCTCTTTCTTGCCTCAGGGCTTTTGCACTGGCCATGCCCTCTGTGGGTGTCTGTTCGTGGGTCACCTCCAGGACTGCCCTGGCTGAGACTCAGTCTCCTGGCTGCAAGCCCACTTGTCTTGCTTGGTCTCTCCACCTCCTTCCCAGGCTCAGCAGCCACCAGAAGTACCTGCTTTGTGGCCCTCCTGCCCCCAGGAGAGACCTAAGCCTACCAAGGACACCACGAATGAACAGCCAACCCTCCAGCCTGCACAGAGCCACCTTGTTTGCTGCCTTCAGCTCTCCTCATCCAAGTCATGCTGCACCAGCTGGCCCATTCTCTTCTCTATCCTGCCTGCAGGGAGGGAAACTGAGTCAGCCTGGCACGGGGAAAGAACAAAGACTGCATTGTCGCCCTGACCTGGGTGTGGGCTCGGGCAGGTTCCTTTGCCTCTCTGTGCTTCAGTTTTCTCACCTGTGAAATGGAGATAAGAACTGATCCCAGCACAGAGTGTTGAGACAGTTCAAGGAGATGATCCTTGACATGGCTGTCACATCACGAAGGCTCAAGATTGCTGGGGCTTTTGTCTATTTTATTCACCGCTACGTTGACAGCACCCGGCACAGAGCTCATCCAAGCAACAGTCAAATGCACTGAAGCGTTTGGAGTAACAACATGTGTTATTTCACCTGCCTAGCCTAACTTTCCTCATCCATTCAAGGGGGCTATGGCGTCTGCTGGCCCCGTAGCAAACAGAAAGTCACATTTAATAGGTGGGAAACGTGCCCGAGGGGACAGGGGCTGGGTGCTATGTCACTTTGCCTTTAAGACCACCGCTGTCCAATAGGAAGAGAATACGAGCCACATTTGTAATTTAAATTTTTCTAGTAGCCACATAAAAAACGTCGAAAGAAAGAGGCGAACTTAATTTTTATGTTTTTTATTCAATCTAACTTATCTAAATATTATTTTGACAGGTAGCCAACAGAACAACATCATTAATCAGATATTTTAGATTCCTTTTTTCATACTATGTCTTCAAAGCCTGGCTTTGAAGTGTAGTTTTCACTGGCAGCACACCTAGTGGTTATTGTATTGTACAGCACATCCTGGGGCGATTCTGGGGGCTCTGGACCACTTTGCTCTAAGCCCAAAGCAAGTATCAGTTTTGCCCTGATGAAGATGATAAATGTTTGGAACATCTCTCTGCCTCGCTCAGTGCCTGGTACCCAGGGACACATAATAAATGGTCATTCCCTTTGCTCCCTGCCCCTTTCCCGCCAGATCCACACAGCCTGGCCAGACATATGCCCAAAGCCAGATCTTGTCTAAAGGTCCCTGGCTGCCTGACTCCAAAATAATCCAGGGCTCCCGACTGCACCCAATAGTGTGGTGCCCGGGTGTGGTGTGCCAGGACACACAGACCACAGCCTGACACCTTTCCCCAGGCCCCTAGAGCTGCAGCATCCTTACCTACAGGCCATGGGGGTAGAGCCAAGGGCACTTGGCTTGCTCCCCTGCCATCCCTCCCTCCAGGCTGGGAGAATGACCTCTTTTCTGAACTGCCACTCCGGGGAGCAGATCACACCCCAGTAACTGCCCCAGTTGTTCCTTCCTGCCCCAGACTGTTCTGTCCCTCATCGATCACAGCCCAACTTGTTCTCTTTCAATGTACAGAGATGGGAACTGGTGGGGACAGAGCCCGTCCGATGGAGATGGCCTGCCTTCCCTGGCCAAAGCCACCTCACCTTCCAGACCTGAGTCAGTCCTCATGTTCCGGCCCTTGATCACATCTACAGTTCCTCCCTTTTGGGGTTAATTCTGCCTCAATGGGTGTGTACAGGAGCAGGCAGGAGCAGCAGGCATGAGCCTCAGAATGTCTGGAATGTAGAGGAGTGCACACTTCTCTGGGAACCAGCCTCCTCCCTCCCAGGGAGGGGGCCTGGCCTCCCGCTGGCCATGGTCCCCTTCTCCTGGGCACTGCCTGCCTCCAGGGCTTGAGTGGCTCCCTAGAAATCTCCAGATCTGGTGGGAGGCTCACCTTGGGGGCTGGGTGGCCCCGGTCTCCACCTTCTTTAAACACTGCCTGGCTGAGACTGCAAAAGCTTGTCACTCTCGGACATCTGTGCTGTCCCCGACATAAAGGAACACACCGTAGGCACTCAAGAAACGAGTGCTGAATACGAACAACAACTAGGCACTGAGAGCACCTATGAGGTGCTTATCGCCTGCTCAGCCCTTTCATGCCTTACCCATTGAAATCTCGCAGCCCTCGGATGTAGGCGCCCTATAGTTACTGGGGCACTTTCTTAATCCTGCCTAGTAGGCTATAAACTTTTGGACAATAAGGACAATACGTCTTTTAGAGGAGCCCTTCTGTAGCCCTTAATTCCAGGCCTTGCATAGGCTTGGGGCTCAATGAATAGGTGTTGAGTTGAACAGATGTTTTATAGCACATCAACTTCGGTCTCCCATTTTCAAGATGAAGAGAACTGAGGCTCAGAGGAGTGAAGGAACCGGCCCAAGATCGCCCAGCTGGGAAGTAGCGGCGCCAGGATTTGTACAGGCTTGAGAGTCACCTCCTCAAAACAAAAATAACCATCAATACCAACCCACAGAAAGAGAGGGAGACACTGGGGAGACACGGAGAGACAGGATGGTGGAGCAAAGGTGTTCACCACCCAGGGGAGGCACAGCGATTTGCATCATGTTAACATCTTTGTCAGTACAAAGATGTTTGGGTAACAATCAGGGGCGATAACTGAGGCTGAGTCATTCTTCTAAGATGCTACCATGGGGGGCTCCCAGCCTTTCCCTCTGGGCAGGCCTCTGGGGCGGGAAGCGGGGCGAAGTGGGGAAAGAACCCACCTCCTTAGGCCGCCCCCTACCTAGATCTTGACACGTGTTCAACTTCCATCCTCAGAACAACGCGCTGAGGTCAGTGCTGATGCTGAGGTCGGTACTATCATCACACCCACTGTGAAGAAACGGAGCCGGGGAGAAGGGGCAACTTGCCCGGGGCCACGGGGTTAGCCAGTGTCTGTGCTGGTGACCGCTGCCACTCCAGCTGGTTCTCTAGTCAGTATTTTCAGATATTCAATTACTGCTGAATATCCCCACCCCCCAACTCCCTGTCATATCTCCGCCCCCCTTACAGGCCCTGGGCACAGGCCCTTCTCTATTACCAAGCCCCCGCGGACGGAGTTACTGAAGACGTGTTATAAAAGTCTGTTCAATTTAAACCTATTTATTGAGCCTCGAGTCTATGCAAGGCCTGGAATTAAGGGCTACAGAAAGGCTCCTCCAAAAGATGAGTAAGTCCTTACTGTCCAAAGGTTTATAGCCTAATAGGCAGGATTAAGAAAAGCACCCCACAACTATAATTACAAAGATTCGGATCACCTGGGTCAGAGTATTTCCACCTGCTCTGCCCATTCAGCCCTTACATCCTAATTTTATTTGTGAAGATATAGCTCAATCCACTAAAATGCAGGAAAAGAGCGCAAAAGAAACAAAGAGAAAGCGTAATAAGTAGGAAATACAAGACAATAGGTCCGAACGCATCAGTCATAGTAATAAACGTGAATGAGTTAAACTCGCCTGTTACAAGATAAAGACTCTCAGATGAGAATATAAAAATAAAACAAAAGTCAGCTCTAGGCCATTTTACAAGACACATACCTGAAACAGAATGATATGGAAAGGTTCAGAATAAAAGAACAGAGTGAGACAGACTGGGCAACTGTGGCTGAACGGGGAAAACAAGGCGCACGTAACTCTAAGACAAGATGGGGCGAGGCCGCGGGGAGAAATATGTGGTTCGCACCCCTCGCTGCACATCAAAAGACTGAGGTCTGGGCCCTGCCCCAGAGATTCTGACTTAACTGGTCTTCAGCAGGGCCTGGCCAATGCTTTTAAAGCTCCTCAGATGATTCTAATGTTTAGCCAGGGCTGGGAACCAGGAAACCAGCCACAGCAATGTGTTATGGGACTTGGGGAAGCACAGGGAGGAAGAATCCTAGATCTCTGCGGGAAGGAAGTCTTGAAAGAAAGCAGTACACAGGAAGCACCTAATAAATACCAGGTTGATTGGTCAATTGACTGATACTCTCCCTACCAGAAACTTCTATGGTAATTAGGCAGTAAATTCCTCCACGCCCAGCTGTGAGTCCTGGGGAAGTAGATCCTAAGCTGAGGGTTGTTGGTGTAGTAACTATGGCTCCCATTCATGGCCTAATCTGTTTCCACCTAGAGAAGGCCGCCCCACCTCTGGGCCCATGTCAGGCGTGTGCTTTTGGGCTCCTGTTACAGACACACACAGACATTCAAGCCGTTTTGGATAATATCAGGGTGTGTCTGGGAGATTTCTGCAAGATTTAAACGGGGCTCAAGCTGAACTCGGCATCTCTGGGTGACAGGACAGTATTCCGGGTTTAAGACCCTGGCATCATTTATTAAGCGCCCACTACATGTGTGATGATTTACACATGTCATCTCCAGTCCTCTCCACAATCCCACATGCTCCAATTCACAGATTCAAAACAGACCTTCCGCCACTTTGCAGAGCACCTGCTATGGGCCAGGCACCATTCTGGGGCGGGGGTGGGGGGGTGGGAAGGTTGGGAGCAACCACGCGGCACACAAAATGAAGCCTACACTCCAGCAATAAGGAGCAAAAACCAGAGAGAGGCAGGAATGTGGCCATGGCACAGCTGACGAGCAGCACAGCTGGGCTTGGAAGACGGGTTCTCAGCTCCCAAACCCAGGCTCTTCCTACTCTGCCCACCTTGCCCCCCGTCCCTGCCCATACGCCTCAGCTTCCACCCTCAGTAACATGGGGGTTTGGGTGCCCGTTTTGTAGTTGGGAAGAGTCAAGCTCCTTTTCTGGAGCCACAGGACCCAGGTGGCGCAGACTTAGAATCCTTCCTCATCCTTCAACTGAAACCAAAAAGTCCCCACATCTTGGATGGAGAAAACCTTAAAAGGTATGAGTCTGAAATCTGAGCCCAGGAAGCTGGGGCAACAAAGAATTCTGCACCCGACTGTTTCTTGCAACTGTTTCCTGCAGCTCGCAGTCTTCCAGGGTCAGCAGGCAGTGAGTGGGTGGGGCTGCCAGCCAGCCAACGGCCTCATGTGCATTTAGAATCACAAGACAAAACCCCTCTGCCCAGGAAAGGGCTGATTGGTGGATAGGTGGGGCACTCCACAAGCTGGCCTGCCTGCTACCATCTCAAAATGCTCAGGGCAGAGCATGCGAGAGTCTCGAACGCGTTACTGAAACTCTGAGCCTCACCTGGAAGAGGGATGAGGGAAATATTATGTAAAAAAGAAAACAATTATAATTTAGGGTGGTTGTTCCCAGCTAGGACTCAACCTTAGAGCCTCTTATATGTTACCCTCCCACACACCCAGCATTTCTATTTGTCTCCCCATCCAAAACCTTCCTGTTTACCCTCCACTCTTGCATCCCAGGCCTTTGTGTACCTTCCCCTCCTGAGGCCACCTCCTCTTCTTCCCCTAGATCCTTTCTTTTCCTATTGACCTGACGCTGAGATGCAGGACACCGGCTGTGCCTCCCATGCTATTCCAGCTGTCAGCTTTCCTTGTCCATCCCACCCCTCACTTTAAAACACTTGAAATGCATGACCTAACTCAAACGTGCAGAAAAATCCTGAAGAGACTCCTACCGCCACTATCTAGCTGTTGTTGCCACGTTGCCATATATCCTTCAGATTTTGTTTAAAAATAAAATCGTCCATTATCCCTTAGCCCCTTCTTCAGGGGTAGTGTAATTCTGGAGCTGCTGGTTTCTTCCTAAGCCTGTTTTATACTTTCAAAACATACCCATGTCCGTGTCCAGAAACATTATATGGAATTGCCTTTTCAGGTTTATGCACATGGATGCACACCTCACCGTCTCATGCTCCTCGGTGCTTTCTCTTCTGGTCCTAGATGCCCCCTCCTCCAGAAGCCCGCCAGGCTGGCTCAGGGCCGCTTCGCCTCCACTACCTCAGCTTATCACTGTTGCCATCTATTTACTGAGCTCATGGAAGGGGACCGGATGGGGGCAGTGGGCACTCTCTGCTCTGGCCCTCACATTCCTGTCTACAGATAAAAACCCAGCTCCACCTTCTTGGTCAGGGTGTGTGTCCGGTGCGTTTGTCGCTGTGAGATGTTGAAGGAGGGAGAGAGTCTTGGCCGTAGTCCCCACGGATCACTCTCATTCATTCACTCAGCCCATGGGCCACGCAAGCCAGTCTCTTGGGAAGATAGGTATTCACCCCCATCTGGCCACCACACACTGCCGAATCCAATGGCTGCTGAGATAAGAGCCACAAAGAAGATGGGGAGACAACAGAGGAGGTGGGTCTGCTCCAGCAGAGAAGTGAGGGAGTGCTTCCTTGAGGAGCAGTGGTGAACCACGGAAGAGGAAGAGGAAGCAAGCCAGGAGCTGTGGGAAGAGCATTCCAGGCAGAGGAACAGTGTGGGCAAAGGCCAAGTGGCTGGATGCAGTGTGGAAAGGTGAGGATGAACGGCCTGCCTCCGTGTCGTGCAGGACAGCAGCAAAGGGAAGCCTGGGGCGGGGCTTAAAGCGGCAGCGAGACAGAATGAGATTTTCATTTTGCAAAGAGCTCCCTGGCTGCCATGGGGCAAGAACTGGGGTGTTGGGGTGGAAGCAGGAACTGTGAAGAGGCTACTGCAATGCCCAGGCAAGAGAGGCTGGGCTGATGGCCCAGCATGGGCTGCTAGCTCTAGAGGCAGGGAGAAGTGGGGGAAGGACAAGGCTCGACCTGCAGACAGCAAGGGGTACCAGGGGCCTCTCTCCCCAGGCTCAGGAGGTTGTAACACAGAAGACGAACCAAAAGCAGAAAGAACAAAGACCAGAAGCTATTTCCCTCTTCCCACTCCCAAAACAGGCTGTAGCAGGCCAGGGCAGGCCGCCTGGGATGGTGGCAGGCTGTGGTGACACGTGGGAATCCTGGGTCCTCCTCCCTTGACAAGGAACCTTGGAAATGCTCTCAAAGGTAGCTTTTTCCCCAGCCCCCAGGACCCTCCTGATGTCCCTCCCCCTTCTTAGGTGTGCATTGAGTTTAGCCTCTCTCCTCAAACTCCCTGTCCCCAGATGACTGCCCCTGACGATGCCTGAAATGCCACCTTTAGCAGTCATCCTTATAGGTTCGGCTGGTTCTGTTCTGAATCTAATTCATCAGGTTTCGTTCCCTCTGCCAAGAGAAAGACTAGGCAAGTGAGGGCAAAGCCAGAGAGAAAAGAGGCTGGGAACGGTTTCTGGGGCAGAATCAGAGAATGCAAAAGCCAATGACTCCACTATCTGGCCCAGGGCAGTCCCGAGACAGCTGCCACTAGCCACAGGTCCTGGTACGGAGACCTACTTTCCCTCCTCAGGAGCCCCTGGGCCCCCAGGATCAGCCATTTGTGAGCTGGGAGCCCAAGGCGAGTGTCTTTACTCTTGGCCTCAGTGTTACTCTCTGTGAAATAAGTGACACCACCATGGTGCCCGAATGAGATGCTGTAACATCCATGGCTGTGCCAGGCACACAGTAGGTGCTTGAGAAATGGCTATGCAGATCGCTGAAGTCCAATCACCCGTGTGGCTGGAGGTGGGCTTTGCTGACAGGGAAAGCCTCGCTGTCAAATCTTTCAGGCTTTCCAGCTGTCACTGATAAATGTGTGCACGTGTGTCTGTCTCTCCACCTATCTGCCTGAGGGGATCCATGTGAATGTTGGGATGGATGGGTGAGAGTCAGCTGACTCCATGCCCTACCCAGGCTGCAGCCTCCACAGCTGGAAGGAGACCAGCTGCCTGGGCTTAGCAGTGTGTGATTACAGACATTGGCTGCTATGGTTCACTGGGCATTCACTGTGAGCCAGGTCTGGGGCTGGGATCATCATGTACATTTTCTCTCTTGATCCAACCAGCGACCTCGCCAGTTGGGGGGTTGCTATCATCGCTCCCATTTCACAGATGAGGAAACTGAGACTGAGATGTTAAATGACCTGCCCACACAGCTCAGGAGAGGCAGAGATGGGGCTTAAACTCACACCTGGCTACATCAAACTCTGTGCTCATAACTACCAAGAGGCTCGGGGTACCCTAGCTGGCTTCCAGGAGGGCACGTGGCCCTTTTACCACCTCCAAAGCCTTGGGCTTGCCTCCTATGCCAGCTCCCCGCATCATGACTAGGCTATTCTTATAGTGCTCTACCCAGGTGAGGTTGGGAGGCCAGACCAGGCTGCTGGGTGCTCACTGGGACCCAGGTCTGGGTGGAAGAGAAAGATTAGTCCTATTTTACAGATAGCAAAGATTAGCCTCAGTGAGGCCAAATTTCCCTGCCAAAATCAAACAGGCAGAATTTAGTCTAACTCCAAAGCTAGATCTTAAACACCCACCTCTTCCTCAAGACAGGTTGGATATTTTCCCAGGAAAGTCCTCCCTGATTTCTCAGGTCTCCGCCCTGACAGCTCTCACTTCAGACCAGATAGGAAGCACCAGAGCCACTGGGCTGGAGACATCCATCCAGTTCTATGTCCTGCTGGGGACAGCTGCCTCTGCCTGGTTCCCTCTGCCCGCGAGACGTGATTAAGCATAACTCCATCAAGTGCAGGGAGATTGTCCTCCACATCTACCCCATCCCCCCCATGGCACCCCTGGAGTTGTGCGGTGTATAACCTGTCCATTGGCATCCAGGTCAGGCACATAGTAGGTGCCTTATCTGCATTCGCTCGATAGTTATATTCGTTATAACTGCCATGGATTGAGGCTTCCTATAATTCTTAACCCTTTCCTGCTTTATTTCATTTAATCCTCATACCAACCATATCACCAGGCAGGTACTATGCTTGTGCCCATTCTACAGGTGAGAAGACAGAGGCACAGAGAGGCCAACCAGCTCACCCCAGGAAGCACAGCCAAGAAGGAAAGGCTGGCTGGGGCTGTGCTTTTAGTCACAGAGCAGGAGGGTGGAAGTCGGTCCCCTCCTGACCCTCCCCACTTGGCCGGATGCTGTCTTCAGTGACCTGCACTATCAGGCCTGACCCTGTCATTAACTCAGGTGTGAACATCAGCTCCAACACCTGTCATTAGGAACCAGGGCGACGGGAGCAGCGAGGTTCACACCCTGTCCAGGCCCTCTCCAGTTTCAGCTGCTAAAAGCTGACAAACAGGGAGGGGTGATTTTCTCTGTGGAGTGCTCTGTTCACTAATTCACATTTGTGCAGCCCAAAGCTGTGACTGCCTGGGTGTGAAGATCACAACTCCTAGGTCCCCTCAACTGGGGCAGTGATGCTGACCCTCTGTCTGGGTACCTCCTACGTGCTAGGGGCAGTCTCTCTGTTGTCATATTTGCTCCTCTCAGCAACCCTATGGAGGGGATATTACAACCACCCCTGCTTTGCAGATGAGGAAACTGAGGCTGAGATTCCCTGACTTACCCACGGCAGATGTGAGAGAGCCAGGATCAGAAACAAGGCATTCTGACCCAGGGCCTGAGCTCCTTCCCAGCACGCCATGCTGAATCTCTCTGGCAAACACACCTTCCCCCAGACAATGGAGAAGACCCTTAGAAACTTAGGATGAAAAATAACTTGGGGATCATTGCCCCACGACGTGTGACATCTTAGAGCTTCAAGTTCAAGGCTAAGTACTGGGTAACACTCAAAAGATTCTTGAGATAATAGAGAAAGACCCTGTCCCCAACCTGTCCCTCACCCCACACAGTCTGGTCCATGAACTTGGCCCTACAAAGGGGAAGGGGCAGATGAGGCCACAAAGGGAAGCGCCTGGCACCTACTCAGGGCTGTGACTATGTGAGGCTATGGGAGGTCAAAGGAAGGGTCTCTCATGACATCCTGGAGAGAAAAACCAGGAAGGCTTCCTGGAGGAAGTCACCTCTAAGCTGAGATCTGGGATCAATCAGATCAATCAGTCAGCCAAGGGCAGAGGGTGGCTGCCTTGGACCAAGAGTATGGAGAGGGGCAGGACACTATTCCCTTGTAACCCGAAGCCCTTGGAGTCCCTGCAGCTATAAAGGATGGGAACCCTTTCTGTCCTCTGCCAGGAAAGCTGAGTCCCTCTCAGCTTGTCTGGGTTCATTATAACCTTTTGTTAGGTCCAAGCCCAGGCCTTGGGGGACTGGATGCAGGGCGAGGCCTGGCCCATCTCCTGGTGTGTGGGTGTGTGGGTGTGTGCCTGTGTAAAGGACTAAGGGGCCCAAGTCTTGGTGGGGGGAGAACAGTACAGTCCTCTGTGATTGGCATAGAGCATGCAATTGTGCAATGCCCCAGAGAGAACAGCTCAGGGACTGGACGAGACCCCAGCAGCTGGGTTTGAGAGCCAGCTGGACCCAGCCATAGAGGAACAGCGTGCAGGGCCCTGCCCCATCTCTGGGATTGTGAAAGACCAGGGAAGCTGGGGAGGGGGGTGGAGAGCCCCTGAGGGAAGGGGCAGAAATGCCTCTGAGCTTGAAACAGCCCAAAGGAGAGGTGGGGGCAGGGGGTCACCCGGCAGTGGAATTTTTGAAAGGGCTGGAACTCAAGGGAATGGAGTGCCCATATGCCCTTCACCAGCACCCAGGCCCCAAGCACCTGTCGGACAGGTCTGCCTGGGCTGGACCACACGGGCGTGGTGGGAGCCCTGTCCAGAGTCTTCTCGTCTTTACCTGGGGCCTGGGAGGGAGTCAAGAGCTGCTCAGGGGCGAGGGAGGGGCTCACAGCGAGGACACCTTAGGGTGGATACCCAGATAGATGGGCTGTGCAATTCTGAGTCCCCTCCTCCCCCGCCTACCTGAAACCCCTGTGGGGAGAAATTTGGTAAAGGTATTCCTAAATAGGAGTCCCACCCCATTTTCCCTAGAGAGAAGACAGGCAGGGGCCGAAGTCCTGCCCCCTCCTTCCATCTCAGCATCTCCACGAGGCTCCCCTAAACCGGTTATTAAGTGAATACATTAGGCTTATCAAAACGGACGTGGGCTGCTCTCTCATAGCAAACACATCAAGACATGCCATTCCCTTCCGCCGCCCTGGGAACCCGGGGCTCAGAGACGATGCCAGTTTCGGGGCTGGTGGGGGAAGGGCCACGCCCCTGAAAAATCTTGCAGCCAGGAGGAGGTCGAACGCCGCCCAACCGCAGCTCAGACCTAGGTGCCTCGGCCTGTGCCACCCCTCACCCCGCCGTACTCAATCGACCCTGCACCCACCGGTTCCTCACAGCGAGGCTCGAGCACAGGGTGGCAGGTGCCAGAAAGTATTGCAGCAGGTGACACCCCCC
>NW_024349798.1:6529256-6550891 GCF_902729225.1 Pteropus medius
AGCCCACCTCTATCCCCGCCTTGGGTGTAGCGTTCTCCGAATACACTACTTCCCACCCTGGCGGTTCTTCCCTGACCAGGAGGTCCCCTGGCGCAAGAGCGACCCTGGGACACGGAGGTCCCCTCTATCTCCAGCTCAGTTTCCCGCCCTCTAGGCGCAAAATCAATGTTCTCTGGTGCCAGATACAGTGTTTTCCCTCGGGAGACCCCAGCCCATCCCCATCCCCATCCCCATCCCCACCACGCTGGGCTTTCCAGTTTAACCGGCCCCGCGTTCGCGCGCGTCGCGCACTCCTGGCTCGGTCCTCCGTCCCCTGGGCCTTCCTGGGCCGTGCTTCCCCGGCTCCATGCAGCCCTCAGGGCCCGGCCGTTCCCCCACGCCCCGGGCGGCGCATCCCGGCCCAGTGCGCCCCCCAGCACGCGGGTTTCGCCCGGGCTTCTGGGCGCGGCGTGCGGGCGCCTCCTCACCTCCGGGTCTGCACCGCGGGGCTGTATTTGCCTTTGTTTCTCTTCTTGAATAGCGAGTTCATGGTGGCGCTCGGGGTGCGCAGGCGGGCGGGCAGCGGGTCTCGGCTCTGGGCTGGACGCTAAGCCGCGGGCGGGCCCTGCGCGCACCGAGGGGCGGCAGCGGGCGCAGGTGAGCGAACGGTGGCGCAGGAGCCCGAGTGCAGCGCGGCTGGGGCGCCGGGTCACTACTCGCGGGGGGCGGGTCACCCGCCCGCCACGGGCTCTCGGGGCCTCTCCCGGGAAGGTGGTGCTTACCTTCCCGGAGGAGGGGCCACCGGACGGGCGGGGCTTCCAGGCGCTTCGGGCGCGCGCCCCAGGCCCGGCCGGAGCGAGTGGGGCACTCGGCCTGGGCTGGGGTGAGGTCTTGTCTGGACACCCCCTTCCCAGCAGGGGCATTCCAATGGCTGGGCAGGCAGGCAGGGGCGCACAGGTCGCTTCCCGGAGCACCCTCAGCCCCACCCTCACCCCCGGGCCTGGCACGCCCCCTGGCTGAGGGCCCCTCGTCTGGCTCTCCGTTGCCTCTCTTATTGGCTAATACCCAGGTGGGGCCTCCCCAGGCAGTTGTGACAGTCTGGTCTCTGCGCCCTGGATAGTTAGTGAATTACACTCAGGTGGTAGCAATGTTGATGACAATTGAGAAAAAGGGGCTTTGGAGTGCGCAGCCGGGGTTCAGATCCTGCCGCCACGAATGGTCAGCTAGACGCCTTGGCAATGCGTCTTAGCTCTCAGACTCAGTTCCCTATTTGTCAAACAGTGATAACCGCCCCCATCCCAAAGGCTTATGAAGAGATTCTTGTAAATAATTCACACAAAGCGGTTAGCACAGTGCCTGGCCCAAATGTGCAGGAAGCTTTGCCATTATTATTATCGTGCCATCTAGGGCGGACAAAAATTCCTTTGAAACTTTAATAACTCCAGGCTTTGGCATGATAGAACTACTTCATGGCTGGTCATAAAAGCTGTTGGATTTGGATTCAGAATACCCACATTGCACAATTCTGCCAGCCTGTGCCCGGGTTACACTGTCCCTCTGTGCCTGGGGTAGATGGGGGACCAGTGTGTACCCAGGTTACCCTGTGTGCAGTGGAGATGGCTACAACTGGACAGACAGTAAACCCGGTCTAGCGGTGAGGCCAAAGGAGGCCGGACAGCTGGGAGGGTTCAGCGTCACTCTGGGGGGCACTGGGGGCTCTGACCCCAGCTGAGAGGGAGGAGCACACAGTATCCAGGGGAGGGGCCAGAAGGCAGCAAGATGAAGGACAAAGGACTGTTAGGGCTCAGATGCGGGCAATGAGGTCTGCGGCGGAGGGAAGCACGTACCCCTACTGGGCATCCAGAGTCCTCATGTGGGTCCCTTTTCTACCTGTTTTTTATTCATAAAATAAGGAGGTTGGTGGGGAAGTGGGTTCCCAAGGGATTACTCTGTCCCAGACCCAGCAGCGTTTGAGAACACCTAGTGTACTTTGGGCTTTCTCTTGTTTCTGTCACCAAAAGACAATGGTTTCAGTGTTACAGAGACTCTATGAAACCTTATTCTTAATAGGGCATCTGTGGGTGGGCTTAAGGGGGTCTGTGAATCCTCCTACAATTATTTTCAAAATGTGTGTCCATATGTGCATTTTTCTGGAGGAGGGTCTATCACTCACAATAGGCTCATTCATTCACTCACTCAACAAAAACTAGCACCCTCCCAGCCTTGGCTGCCCAGTTCTGCTACATTGATTAGACTAGGGGAAAGCCAAAAATAAAAAATAAAAAAATAAAAAATAGCAAAGGGCCTTTCTCTTGGGGGGGTTTTGGGGAAGATACATTCATACTACTAATTTTTAAAAATCGATGTCCCTTAAGTTACTTTTCAAAAGGGTCTGGGAACCTAAAAAGGATACAGGGACCTGCCAGAGCATCAGGATCCCAGGGGAGTTTGTAAACAGGCAGATTCTAGGGCCCTGAGCCCTGCAGCTCCTGACTAGGGAGCATGGGAAGGGGCCAAGGAATCTGAACTTCCCCTTGAGAGAAGCCAGGATAGAGGGTTCCCAGCTGCAGCACCTCCAGCTGTTCAGGTGGGAAGCCCTTGAACAGACCTTCCTGCCAAATCTAATCCTGTGAACTTGGCTCTGCCTGGCTCCTCTCTCAGCCCTCCTCCCCCCAGGTGGAGAGTTTCTCACAAGGCAGCTAAGGGCTTGAGCATTTCCCTCCATCTGAAGTGACTTTTCTTCCTAGCTCTGAGGTTAGGATGGGCCTGGAGGTCACCGAGGGACTCACCTCTAGGCAGCTTACACTGGGAGCACATGTCAGGGAGGAGCCAAGTTTTCAGAGCACAGGTGAAGGGCCCACCTGGGACCTGCAGAAGCCTCGACTCAGAATACTGCAGTCAGGTGCAAGAGCAAAGTGCAAGGGAGAGAGAGGGTGAGGGAAAGAATATATGTGTGTACACACACAGAAAACTTCTGGAAGGATCCATGAGAAACTGTTAGCCATGAGTCCCCTCAGTAGGGACAGGAGGGAAATCTGAATTTTCATTGTACATCTTTTTAGAGCATTTGGATTTTATTCTGATTTATTTGAATTTTTAAAAAAATTTCTTTTGGACTTTATTTATATGTGCTCGAATTGCTTTTTCAGACCCAAGTCTGGCATTCCCTTTTCCCGGAGCTTTCCTGCTGCCTCCTCCCTTTTATTCCCCTCACCCCAACATCATGCCCCTCTGTCAGCACCCACCTTATCGGATAAGGACCGAGACATACGGTGGATTACAGATGATATGTTTTGAGGAAAATAGAACCCATGCTGAGGAAGGGAGCTGCTCTATACCGTCCAGTTTCTAAGAGTCTAAGAGCGGAAGTATAAAGTTACAACTACAAAACCAGACTGGGATGAGGGCTCCAGAGATGGGGAGGGACAGCAGGCTGGGGAGACCTGGGTTGCAGTCCTCACTCAGTCCCTTTTGGCTGTGTGAATGTGGGCAAATCATTTTGCCTCTCTGAGCCTCAGTTTCCCTCATCTGTGAAATGGGCACAACTGTAGCATTTCCCCTCATAGGGCGAGCTCCCATTTATTAAGCATTTAACAAGCCCACTGCCAGTTAGTGAGGGCTTGACGAATGGGGAGTGGGTTACATCTGTAGCTGGAGGCTCAATGCTTATAGTGTTGAGGGGTACAAGTGATGACAAGAATTCCAAACTCTGTCCAGACTCTTTCCAAATCTCTTTTCCCCATACCTCCTAAGAAGTTGCAGGTTAGCTTAGGGGAGGGAACCAGACTAGGGACGTAGAGGTAAACAGGCTACTGCCTCAGCTGCTGAGTAATAGCCATGGCATTGATGATATTAACGCCATTTCTCATTTATTCAGGGTGATTCCATGCCAGGCAACATGGCATGTGCCTGACACGCTCAGCTGATTGTCTCCAAGGACGCCCATGGGATGAAGCAGAACAGCCCTCTCCACCTGGGAGGAAGCTCTTATCTCCTGTTCTAGGAAAGGCCACTGAGGTCCTGAGAGGTCTGTACCCGCTGGGCTGGTTCCCAATCAGCCTGCTCCAGCTGGAGTTCTCAGATCCCCCTCCCCATCCCCTCCACCCTCCCAGGCTCCTGCTGACTCAGCTGGGCCCCGCCCAAGAGCTTCAGAGAGAATTAGCAGATTTAGGGAGGAATTTGAGTTGTGCCTCACCATCCCTCCTCCCTCATTCTCTAAAAGCTGGGCTCTGAGCTGGTGTGGCTATGTGTGTGTATGCACGTGTGTACACACGTGTGCACAACACTCGTCCTGGGCAGTCCGGATGGGGCGGGAGCTGCGTTCTGGCCCTGAGCATCCTCCTGTGGGCAGATGGGATTTGTTTGGTTCCCCTCTTATGCCAAGTGACTCATCCCTCTGTCGACCCGGGATCGGGGTTCAGGGAGGGTGTTTGTTTTCCTGGTGTTTGCTTGATGGTTAAACTCATGGAGATGGCACCCACAGGACCATCCGGTTCCTTGGCAACCAGGCCACCCTTAGTCCCTGAGCCCTGTCTCCTCTCACTGCTGGAACAAACTGCTGGTTCCCAGGAGGCCACCACTTTCTTGAAGGTCACCCACATTCTCCTTGTTTGCTGTCATCGTTTCCCCAGCAGCTGGAGAGTTGCTCACTCACTTGCTGGCTCTGTGAACCAGTTTGAAACAAGAAGGGCAGCATTCCCCCTGCCCTGGAGAGAGGGAGGGGCATGTGCAGGTCCTGATGGCCTGTTCCTTACGGTAGAGTCCTCTCCTCCCAGGGCGGGGGCAGGGGTGGGGGCGGGCGCGGGCCTACTCTCCCATCTCCGACTGCACAGCCTCACCCCAACCTGGGGAGCATTTACAAATGCAGATTGCAGGGCCCCCTTCCGAGTTCATGGTGGCAGGGCCCAGGAATCTGCATATTAACAAAGAGCTACCCCCCCCCATAATAAAACTGGTGGTTTCTGGACCACCCTGAGAAGCACAGGTGTGAACAGGAAGAGATTCAGCACACACTCAGATCCTGCGAAAAGCCCATAGGCTGTCGCTTAAAGCCAACCTGAGTTTGAATCCTGGCTCTGCCATACATCCAGCTGTGTAACCTCGGATAGGTGGCTTAACCTCTCTGAACTTTGGTTTTCCTATCTGTAAAATGGGGAAGAGCCTGTGCATCTGGCATAGATGCCCCTCACCTCCCTGCCCTCTGAGGGACAGGACTGGGCTGGCCCAGCTTCACCCTGTGTTTTGTAACATGTATTTACTTTTCTAGTAGAACAATGCAAGGGATGGAAAATCATGCGAGGCCTCCAGCCCAGATGGGCTGACTCACACTCAGAACTGGGCTGGGGGCCTGGTGAGCTCCCCACAGCCCTCACTGGGGCCAGAGGGGAGGCTGGGTCCTGGCAGCAGGGACCAGAAAGGGTCCATGGTGAGTCACCACTCTGCTTGCCCCTGAGTCATTCGTTCCCTAAGAATGTGCCTCGGGTCTACCCTCTGGGGGCGGGGGGCTGGCAGGCTGCCCCATCTGGGCCACCTCCCCACCGCTTGCCAGGCAGCCCCACCCTGCTGCTCCCCCAGGGAGTCCCTGCTCTGATGACCCCTGCCAGCCCTCTCTGGATGCAGGTGTGTACCTGGATGTCTGTCTGTTGTCAAAATATTGAAACAGTTCCCCACCAGTGATTGAATAGTGGCTGCTTCAAGCCCCAGGGTCCCCTGGCCACCCTGTCCCTTCCTCCAGGACCCAGCCCCTGCAGGGTTAAGCCTTGGCTCAGCAGGGGACCCCTCTTAACCCTGCCTCGCCCACAGGCTGGAACCCCATCAGTCCCTCTCGTAAATCCAGGCCTCATCATGAACCCTGGACCACTTTCCAGCACAACCAGCCCCACATCTTCAGACACCTCATTTCAAGCCCATCCCTGGGCCTCTCAGACAAGGCCTGGGAGGGCCCAGCAAGGAGGTCATGGTGTCAGGGCAGAGAGTAGAGCTGGGTGGGGCCAGACAGACTCTGCCAGGCCTGGGATCCCCACAGGACAGGCTGCCCAACCCAACCCCAAAACTCTTGTCCTCCTCTCAATGCCCAAGCCTACTTCCTCCCACCCTGCCTGCCTCCCAGGTCCCTGCCAGGGCTCACGTCTGCACAGACCGGTGGGGTTACATTTTTGGGGCCAGTGATCAGGATGTGACAGTCTCTGGGGATGGCCCAGGTCAGGAGGTCAGGATCCCATTCTTTCCTGAGCCTGGGGACTTGAGTGATAGATGAGCCAGGTCACAAGGGGCAAAACACAAAATAAAATCAGGTTTTAGCTTGAAGCCAACTTGGGTTTGAATCCAGGCTCTGCCATGCATCTAGCTGTGTGACCTTAAACAGGTGGCTTAACCTCTCTGAACCTCAGCTTCTCCATTCGTATAATGGGGAAGAGTGAAGGAGCTCAGATGTCAAATCCCAGCTCCTCCATTTCCTAGCTGTGTGACCCTGGAGAAATGTCTTTACCTCTCTGAACCTTGGTTTCTCCACCTGCAAAATGCGGACTCTCTGGTACCTGCTCCAAGACACTCATGTGTCTTGAAAGAATTCAGTGAATGCAGACATGCAATAAAGACTCCAACAACTTTCATTGAACATTTTCTATGTGCTAAGGCCTGCGCTAAGAGCTTGACTTGGGTGGTTGGTACTATGTTTTCTGGCTGTATTGAGGTATGATGGACAGACAATAAAGTGCATGTATTTAAAGTGTACCATCGGATGAGTTTTAACATAAGCAACCAAAAGTGAAATCATCACCATAACGGAGATGAAGGAACTGGCCCCCTTCTTCTCCTCATTTTTCAGATGTGGAAACTGAAGCTCCAAGACATTACATGCCTGCTCAAGGCAGTCAGGAGGAGACTCAGGATTTAAACCCTACAATCTGGGTCAGTGCCCTTATTCACACCCTTGCCACTGTTCAGCAGGGTGCCTGGCACATAGTAAGTGTTCAGTGTCATTGTTAAATGAATGAATGAGTGAATGAATGAATGAGAGGGTCAGCGTACAGTGGTGGTCGCAGGGAAGGTCCCCTGAGGAGAACCAACTAAGTGTTAGTAGGTCCTGAGTGAGAATTTTGGTAGAGAGAAGGGGTTCATTTGTTCATTCAGCAAATTTTTATTGAGCACCTGCTATGTAACAAGTCCTGTTCTAGGCACTCAGGATACAAATCGAGTATAACAGACACAAGTTCCTGCCCTTGGGGAGCTTGCTGCAGAGGACTTGGGTGGGGTTGGGGGGACAGTGTAAGTTCAAGGCCACTTATAGATGGATAAGGTACCTGACCGGTGTCCCCAACAACGGAGCATCCCAAGCAGACAAAGTCGTGAGTGGGAGCCAGGGACATGGTGAGGAAAGCAGCCAGACCCTAGGCTGAGGGTGGTCGGAGCCCCAGTGAGGAAGGAGGGACCCCCTGTTCCCTCATTATGCTCCCTCCTGTGCATCACTGACATGTCCATGGGAATCAGTCTCCTCGCCCACCCCAGGAGGGGTTCTCCACCTCTTGCCCCCACAATGCCTCCCACTTATCCATTTTGGGAGCATCTACTATATTCCCAACCCGGGGGATATAGCAGCTAACCAGATACAGCCCTGCATATTCCCAGACTGGAAAGGGAAGAGGAGAGAAAAGCAAGGAGACAACCACACTTTTAATAAAAGAAATAACTGAAGTGCCCATCAATGGGAAGTGGCTGATACATGATGAAACCTCCATAGTCTGGAAGGGTGGACAGGGGTCAGGAACGTGACAGGAAGGTGGCGGGTGGAGGGGAGGCCTATAGGCCTCACAAGGAAGGAAGCCTGGGCTGTACTAAGTAAAAAAAGGAAGTGCCCTACCATTAGGTATTATATTTTTGCCATTTGTGATTTACAACAGAGCTGCCTCCATATCTCGGTGACTTTGCCCTCCTGCCTGCCTGCCTCTGTCTGGGTCTACCCTGGCCCTTTGTCTGCTGTCTCTGCTGAGGTCAAACATTCCTGCCTGGGACCTGGGTGGCCAAGCCCCCATGGGCTGCCCTCCCAGGCCATTCTCTGGTCACCAGCTCAGGCTAATCCATCCTGGGCCTAGGCCTCCAGGACTGATGAGTCAACACCAGTTGGCTCTGGACAAACACCCCCTCCTCCCATCCTGAGGTGCCTATTGCGCCCCCGCCCTGCCCAGTCCATCCTGTTCCCTCAAAAGGGCCCAGCTTCTGTTACTCTGGGCCAACTCCAGGGCAGCCCTTTATAATGGGACTTCCTGCGATGATGAAATAGTCTGCATGTATCTGGGAGGCATTAGCCACGTGTGGCCACTGAGCACTTGAAATGTAGCTAATACAACTAAATTTTTAATTTTTTGTTTATATGACATTTATTATTATTTATATAAACATACGATACGTCCATATTCATTTAATTAATTTAAAGAGCTGCATGTAGCTGGTGGCTATCACAATGGGCAGCTCCATAGAGTCAGCCTGGGTCCGGGCATGAAGGAGAAGTGGACGCCTGGGACCCTGGCCTCTCCCCGGGGGTAGGGGCAGCTTGAGTTGCTGGTTGGGAGCAGCTCAGGCCTTAGGGACTGACGGGATGGTTCCCTTGGAGTCTTCTGTCTCAATGACTGGGCTATGGCTGTCTCTGCCTCCACCCGCTTCCCAGCCCCTTGGTGTGACCCCAGCCTGGTGCGCTGACCTCTCGTTGTTAGAGTGCCCAGCTCTGGCACTGTGTCTGGCCTCCTTCATTCTCCCAGGTCTCTGACTGATTCCATTACAGCTCTGCCTCTCCCTCTGCTGGTCCTCACTCCCCAAGTGCTGTTCTCTACTCCACACAGCAGCTCCCGGAGGACCTGACCTAGGGTGGGGGGTCGTGTCACATTTAATCTGCTGAAAGGCAATGGGACATATCCTCCTTCCAATCAGGAGGAGGAGTCAGAGTCTATAGCTGCCCTGGCCTGAATGAGTTTGGGTGCAGGAACTTTGCTTTTGAAGTAACCCCAGGACATAGGAGATGGCATGGGAGAGAGCCCAGGGGTGAGAGGTGGGAGGGGAGGCTGACCAACTCAGGGTGTAGTTGCAAGCCAAGCCTGCAGTGGCCCCCAAAAGATAAGTCCAAGTCCTAACCCCATGCAACCTGGGAATGTGATCTTATTTGGGAAAAGGGTCTTTACAGATGTAATTAAGGGTCCCAAGATGAGATCATACTGGATTTAGAGTGGGCCCTGCATCCAATGACAGGTATCCTTACAAAAGAAAGTCAGAGGGAGACTTGAGACACAGAGGTACATGGACAAGAGAAGGCCATGTGACCACTGACCGAGGCAGAGATTGGAGTGACTTGATGTGAGGGTGGAGGAAGAGGCCACAGCCAAGGAATGACTGCAGCACTCTGTGAAAACACAGAAAACCACGGACTTGTATCCTATAAATGGGTGGCCTGCATGGTAGGAGAATTACCCTCAGTAAAGCAGAGTTATCGCTTTCCCACACCGCACCATCTTAAATGCTACCCCCTCAGCAAAGTCCCATGGAGGATGGTTCCTCCCTCCAAGCTGGCACTATTGATCTCCCTTTTAAAATTTTTTCCAATGTGTTTTTTTAATATTATTATAATAAAAAAAAGTATATATGTAAAACATAAAACTTAACCATTTTCAGGATGTGGTTCCATAGTGTAGCAGCTAGCACGTCAGCTTTACACGCAGAAGGTCCCGCGTTCATGCCCCAGTGGAGCCACAGTCCATGGTCTATGGCCATGCCACCCTGAACAAGCCCGATGTCTGATCTCGGAAGCTAAGCAGGGTCAGGCCTGGTTAGTACTTGGATGGGAGACCACCTTGGAAGGCCAGGTGCTGAAGGCATAAATAATAAAAAAAAGAAAAAAACCTTACCGTTTTCAGTGCACAGTTCAGTGGCACTAAGTATACTTATGTTGTTGTAAGAGCATCGCCACCAGAAGCTGGAAAAGGCCAAGAAGTGGATTGTCCCCCGAGAGATTCCAGGAGCTAACCCCGCCAACACTTGACTTCAGCTTGACTTCAGCCCGGTGAGACGGTTTTCAGATTTCTGACCTCCAGAATTGTTAGAGAATAAATCTGTATTGTTTTTAAGCCATTAAGTGATAATTTGTTATAACAGTCGTAGACCACTAATAAATGGGGGTTCCTTTTATCCTGACCCACAGGGGGACTTTGTCTCTGTTGCCATCAAGGTGACATGGGGCCTGAGGCAGGTCATGGGTGAAGGTGAGAGCATAGGGGGCTGGCGGTAGGTATCTCCTTCCACCCCCTGCCCCCTCCCTGTCCCCTGGGACTCTGCTCAGGCATGCCACCCTGAACAACCCCTCTTTAGTTACCCAAAGGGCGGGCAGTATGCTGGTGGTCCTCCAAAGCTGGGGATCCTTACATGACACTGTCTGACTCCGTGGGGTGTGCACTAACTCCAGATGGTTAGTGGCAGAATTGAGTTGAATCGAAGGGCACCCAGCTGGTGTCCAGAATTAGAGAATCGGTTGCTGGTATGGAAAAAATCCACACATTTGGTGTCAGAAGTGTTGTGAGTAAAAACAGTTCAGCCATGAAAAGGAACGAAGTTCTGATACCTGCTATAACATGACCGAACCTTGAAAACATGATGCTCAGTGAGAGACGTCCACAGAGTGTACGATTCCATTTACAGGAAATGTCTGAAACAGGCAAATCCATAGAGACAGCAAGTAGATTAGTGGTTGCCAGGGGCTGGGGCGGGGAAGGTCAGTGGGGAGTGACTCCTAAGGGTGCGGGGTTTCTGTCTGCGGATGAAAATGTTCTAAAATCGATGGCGGTAATTTTTGCAGCATCCTGTGAACACACGGAAAACCATGGACTTATACCCTATAAACGGGTGGCGGGCACGGTGTGAGAATTCTGTTTCTATAAAGCAGTGTTATCACTTTCCTAAATGGCACCATCTCAAATGCCACCCCCTCAACTAAGTCCCATGGGAGATAGTCCCTCCCCTCCAAGCCGCTATTTCTCCCCCCCTTTTTTTTAACTTTTCCAATGGGATTTTAAAAATATTATTGTAAAATACACGTAACAGAAAACTTACCATTCTCAGTGCACAGTTCAGTGGCATTTCGGACTTTCATTGTTGTGCAGCCATCGCCAGCAGCCATCTCCGCAACTTATCTTGCAAAACTGAAACTCCACACTCATTAAACACTAACGCTCCATTCCCCCTCTCCCTGCTCCCGGCAACCCACTCTTCTACTTTCTGTCTCTGTGAATTTGACAACTCCAAGAACCTCATATAAATGAAGCCATACAGGTCTTGCACTTTTGTGTCTGTCTTATTTCACGTTGCATAATGTCCTCAAGGTTCATCTACGTCGTAGCTTGTGTCAGAATTTCCTTCCTTTTTAAGGCTGAATAACTTCCATGTTACCCCCATTTTAAAGGGGGCGACATTGTGACCACATACTCTGCAGAGATATTGGAAGGTGGCAGGGCCGAATGCATACCCAGGCCAACTTGACCCCAGCACCCACCACTCAGTCACCCAGCACCACCCTGCCCTGTCCCCTCCTCACTGAGAGCTTGTAGGGCTCAAAGGGCCTTTTACTCACCTTTGGACCTTGACTGCACAAGCAGCTCCAGGTGGAGTCTGGAAGCAACAAAGCAGTGTTTATGGAAGTGGCTGGACTCAGAGGTGGCCATGGAGGTGGCCTTGGATGTAGGCAAGGCCTGCTTGTGCAGCCCCCAGGGTCAGGCTCCCCCAGACTCCGCCTCTTGCTTGCAATCAAAGCCTCCCAATGACCAGGACCTCTACATAGAATCGTGCAGGCTGCAACCTGCACACCTGTACACAGCTGCCCTGACAATGACTCCTCGGGCCCTCCAGGTCCCCAAATCCAGGAGGCCCCTGAGCTCCACTGAGAAGGGGGAAGAAGGAAGAAAGAGGCAGCCCTAGGACAAAAATGAGATGCAGAAAGCAGATTGGGGGTTGCCAGGGGCTGGGGGAGGGACAAAGTGACCGCTTGAGGGGACCTGAGCTTCCTTTTGGGGTGATGAAATGTTCTGGAACTAGATAGTGGTACTGTTTGCATAACCTTGTGAATGTACTAAAAGCCACTGAATTATATACTTAAAAATGGTTAAAATGGTAACTTTTATGTTATGTGTATTTTACCACGATAAAAAAAATGCTCCACTCTCTCCAGCTTCAGCACTATCCCAGAATCCTTATGTATTCTAAGGCCTAGACTGAGGGCCACTTGGGTCCTAGACCCTAGGCCCTCTCACTCCACCCTCTTCCTCATCCCACCTGTTTTTGCTGTCACACTGAGCTATTCAACTGAGGACATTACCCTGCAGGACACCTTCTGGGGTCATCTGTGTTTGGATTGGACCTAATGTTTTACTCAAATAAATATATCACTAATGGTTGAATTTCCTGCAGCCGTGGTCTATCTGCAGGGGTGGTTTCTGGTGTCTTCAAAATGCACTTTGGGTGGGTCTTTCCCGCAGGGCAAGTAGGAAGCAGCAAGTAGAAAAAGCTGCCTCTGGGACTGGCTTCATGCCTCTAGCATTCCCATTGAATCACCCCATCCTTCTGATACCTCCTCAGTCTGGGGCCAGGATGCCTGGCTATCCTTCCAGTTCAGGTTGGGAAATCACAGCTTCCAGATACTTCAGCCGCAGCTCTGGGGGAAGAAGGCTTTGAAGAAACAGAGTCCTGGGTTTGAGTTCCTTACTAGCTGTGGGACCTCGAACAAGTTACTCAACCTCTCTGTGGCTTAGTTCCCTTGTCTTTAAAACGAGGATTAAAATATTTTTTAAAAATTTAAGTGACAGTCACATAACATAAAATTAACCATTTTGGTTGTACAATTTGGTGACATTTAGTGCATTCACAATGTTGTGCAACCACCACCTCTAAGGAGTTCCAAAACATTTTACACTGCATGGGTTGTTTTTGAGGATTAAATGTGTGAATGTTTGTAAAGCCTTAGAATGACATCTGGTGCAAGTGCCAATGAGTGCTCAATCAACGGTAGGATGAACTGGTAGAACAGTGGTTATAACAGCTAATACGTTGGGCGGGTGACATTAACTCTCTTTCCTTGGGCTAGAGGAGGGGGAGATAGGTTTACATCCCCCTCTGGGCTCCATTTTCTACTTTGAGCTCTCTGTACCCACCCACTGTCGCACCCCTCCCCCCACCCTGGTCCTTTCCTCTCCAGTTGCGGGGGAGGGGAGTTGGGGGCGGGCGCTGATGGAGCCAGGAAACCTGGAGCCTCTTCTGCAGTCTCAGGACCTCTCCTTGGCTCCTTTTGGCTCTTCTTGGCCCACTCCCTGCATCTCCTACGCTTGCTGCTGTTCCCGCAAGCTGTCACCTTCTGCAGCAAAGGAGACACGTGTACGGTGGGGTGGCCAAGAAGATTTTGCTTGAGCGGAGTCGAGTGAATGGGAGTGGAAGCACGCCCACATCTGGGAGGAGCTCTTACGAGCGGACCTCCCTCACTTATGAGCGCACCACCTCCTTCTCCAGGGCCGGCTTTTACTCGGAGCATCCCGGGATCCCCTGTATCCTGCAGATCCGCGGGAACCTGCATTTTAACATGCACCCTGCTGAAGGGAGTCTCCGGAGCTGGAAAGTTTGGGACAGACGGCTCCCGCCCATCTTTCCAGGTGTAAACATCCTGCTCCGTGGTTACTTTGTGCCAATTTAACGCTTTTGTGCTGTAACAACAGCTAAGTGTTAACGCTCACTACGCATCTGCACTGACACCAGGAAAAGCATGTGAGTTTCCTCGATGAGTCCCAGGGGACGGCAAAACGTCCCTGGACCCATCTCCCCCAATTCCCCTTGGAATGGAGACCCAGGAGCAGTGGACTGTCCTTTGCTGCCATCTTGTGGCAGGGATGGGAATTTTGTGCTCCCTTTTCATCTTCGATAACCTTAGCTAAGAAAACACACTGAACACCTACTGTGTGCCAGGTAAGATCCTGCGGACCTGGGGGCAGATGAACAAGACAGACACGGTCCCTGACCTCGCGGAACTCACAGTCTCCTGGGAGAGACAGTCAAAAACCCACGAATAAAATTAACGAATAAATAAGATGATTACAGAGAATGATACATATTGTAAAGGAAACAGGCTGGACATTACAGGGTGCAAAGATATATCTGATAAATGGAGGATTTTCTGTCTCTCTGCACACCCTCTCCTTGCCCAGGACTGTGGACCACTCCAGGGCATGCGTGTTATCTGATTTCCCCCTGTGAATGGGTGAAGTCACCCAGTGCTGGCACAAAGTAGGTGCTCAGCAATGTCGAATAAACGAATATACGAACGACAACACTATGTAGGGCCAGCCAATTAGGGAGGGCTTATGGAAGAGAGGCTGGGTCCCTGGGGATCCTGGGAAGGCTGGAATAGTTTGGGTGCAAGCTAAAATGAGGATGATGGGCAAATGTCGCCCTCCTAGAGAGGCCCTGGTCCACTCTGTTTTAAGTTGTACCTTCGCTCCGCTTCCTTCTTGAACCCCTTCCCTGCTATTTTTTTCACCTTGGCATTTTTCGCCATTTCACATACTATATATTTGCCTTATTTATTTAATGTCTGTCTGCCCCTACGCTGGAATGTAAACTCCACGAGGGCAAGGATTTTTGTCTATTTTGTTCACTGATGACTCTCCAGCGCCTGGAAGGGCCTGACACTTAGCAGGTGCTCCGTAAACTTTTGCAGAGTGAATGAACGATGCATGGGCGGGACTTGGGGCTGGGCCATGAAGGCTCTGGGGCGTGGCCAGTGGGAGGGGCGGGGCTCAGAGTCCAGGCAGAGTGGGTTGAGGTCAAGTATAAACGGAACCAGGAGGAGAGAGGTTGGGCGGGGCAAGGATCCGCCTGGGGGCAGAGGTAACCGGGAGTGGAGCCTTGGGGCGGGGTCTTCTTGGAGTTGCAAGCTTTAGAGGCGGGACCAGTATGGGGTCGGGCTTACCTGAGGCGTGGCCAATCTGGAGGAAGGGCTGGGCTTGGAGGGCGTGGTCAAACAACAGACGAAAAGTGAAGGGAGGGGCTAAGACTGAGGCGGGGCCAGTCAAGAGGCAGGGTAAATCTGGGCGGGGCCGTGCCTAATACCGTGGGCGGAGCAAGTCTGGGGCGGGGCCAGTTCAGGAGTGAGGCGGGACCAGGATCTCCGCTGTCCCGGGTCCTGGAGAGCTCCCGCAGGGCAGGTCTCACTCCCCACCCGCAGGCCCCACCCTGGCCTGTCCCGGCTCAGGGTGCGCGGGACTGAAGCCCCAGGCTCCGCGGCTGTGATCAGGCCTCTCTCCAGGCGCTGCACTCCAGGCAAGGTGGCCACGGGGTCCCCGACGGGCTCAGCTCTGCACTGCCCTGGGACTGCGTCCCCGGAGACTCCGAGGACGAGGGTGAGCGGGGCTGCGGGGACCTGTGCGTGCGTGCGTGCGTCTGTGCGCCTGTTTGTGTGTGCATGTGTGCATCGCTGCGTGTTCTCGTGTGTGTGGACGTCTGTGTGCACCAAGGGAATTGTATGCGTGCGTGGAGTTGAGTAAGTGCATGCTTCAGGGAGCTGAGTGTGTGTGCAAAGTTGCGTGCGTGTGGGAGGCAGGTCCCATGTGGGAGGAGAATCATGTATGTGTGTACCTGTGTGACAGAGACAGTGCATATGAAATTTGGTGAGAATCGTGCGTATGTGTCAGGATATCTTGGAGGAAATGGAAGGGCAGGTGCAACGATTCTTGGGGGCGGTATGGTAGGGTCAGGATGGCTGTGGCGAACTGTGAGGTGCGTGGGTGGTGAATTGTGGGAGTGTAAGAATTGCAAATATGTGTGTTTCCATGTGAGTGGCAATGACGGGCGTTTCTAGGGGCTTCCATGTGAAGGGGTGGGGACCAAGGAAAGTTTGGAGGTATCGCTTGCTCTTGGAGGGGTAAGTGCGGTGGTCTGGGGCAGTGGGTAGTGGGCAAAGCAGACTTTGGGTCCTGGCCCAGAGTAATTTGGCTATCATAATGGCCACCTCGCTCTGGGGGCTGCAGAGATGTGTGAGTGGTACTAGAGAATGTGGCCCCTCACATGGGCAAGCAGCGAGCAGGGTTCTAGCATCACGCAAAGGGAGCTACTACCTCACTAGTCACCTGTCACCCAGGCTCTGTGCTCACTCTGCCTAGGTGGCTTCTGTTGTCGCTCCTTTGAAAACATGGTGCAGAAGTACCAGTCTCCTGTCCGCATCTATAAGTACCCATTCGAGCTGGTCATGGCGGTGAGTGACCCCTGATTCTCTGGCCCCTGTGTAATGGTTGGAGGGATATAGTAAATTAGCTATGATGGGAAGGGAAGTGAGCCCAGATCAGAAGGAATTATTGAGCTGATCTAGAAGGTCCAGCTTCTAACCAGTGACCCCTTCTCCTGGCTATTTCACCTTTTATCACAACTTCTGGAATCCTTGGCCACTTACCAAAACACAAGGCCTTTCGTTTCCGCGTTGAAGTTTACCTGTTCTCATGACCCAGTCTCCCGTGACAGAACACAAGGATATTAGGGGCTAAGTCAATGCTGTCATTTTAGGTAGTGATAATAGTAATAATAGTAAATACACTAATGATGATAGTGATTGCAGCCATTCATTGAGGATGCACAGTACTGTCTTTACGTATACTTTTTCATTTAATTCCCAATAGCTCTCATTCTCATTTTATCTCTACTAAACTGAAGCTTAGACAGGTGACAGGATGGCCCCAAGTTCTATGGCTAGGAAGAGGTAGAGCTGGGGCTTAGATCCACACAGGGGGGACTCGAGAGCTCTGATTTTAACCACAACACCTCCCAGGGGTCTCCTTCCACTCCACACATACACCCTCTGGGTTTGAATGTGTCCTGCCCAACCTTATTATATGGCTCTACCTACATATGTCTTTATAGTCATATAAAGGATTAAAAAGAATCACTTGAGTCATTCATACATGTTATGTTGTTACATGTAGACGGTTCCAGGTCAGGAAAGAAGCAGGGGGTCATATTGACTAGCTAGGTGACCTTGGGCAAGTTACTTAGCCTCTCTAAGCTTCTACTCCCCATCTCTAAAATGAGGATTACATGGTTTCCAATCTGGGCATCGTGCTGAGGATTAAATGTAATTTAACATATGCAAAGCTCCAAGTGTAGGGTCTGGCACATATTATTATTAAAAATATTATTATTGTCTTTGTTATTGTTACTGTGGTTGCCTGTGGCTGTGTGACTTTGCTTCATTTATAATTGAGGTGGGACACCAGGGGGTGATGAAGAGACCTGGGGACGTACAGTCAGAAGCTCTGGGTCCCTGTTGCTGCTCTGTCATGCGCTGGCTATATGTTTTCAGGAAGTCACTGAATTTCTAGAGCCTTGGTTTCTTCATTTGTAAAATGGGGATGGTTATATGCACCTCATAAAGTTGTCATGTAGGGGATTAAGGTGGTTAGTGTGTGTGTGTGTGTGTATTGTGTTATTGTGTGTGTGTGTGTATTGTATTGTGTGTGTGGCCTACAGCCAGGAGGTGAGGCCTCGTCCATACTAAGCAGACAATAAATGACAGCTAAATATAAATAATTGTCCTCGTCTAAGACTCTAGGCAGCTCACATATTCTAAGACCCTAGGACTTCATTCACTTATTTATTTATTCATTCACTCAGTAGAAAACAGACACTGTCCCTACCCTCCTGGGACAATGAGAGGACCTGTGATTCTCTGCCATAAAACTTAGACAAATAACAATAGGATGGAAAATTAATAATTTTTATTATTGCATGGGCTTAATAAATGTAAATTCAATTTAGTCTGTTTAGGGTTCTCAAAAATATTTACAATCATTGCACTTTAAAATAAAACGTGTCTGTAGCACTTAAAATTCTATTAATAGGACTAGTAACGTGCTCACGTTACCTTTATTGAAATATGTTAAACATATTTTGTAAGCTTCACAGTCTGTAAATGAAAGCAGGACTCAGTTTACTCCCCTAGCTGTGAATAGTCTCTAGGTGTTGATGTATAGATGTTTGTGGGTATAGTAGGAAAGAAAGGTTTTCTTATATTTATTACCTATATCTTCTCTAATTTAACTTATTTGTATTTTTCAAATACCATATTTCTTTATCTTCCATACAGTACTTGTCAGTGAAAGGGCTCCAAACCGCTGTAACATCCCGGCAAAGCCACTTTGCCAACTGTTTACAAAACACCATTGTCCCCAAAATAGATGCATAACTCAACATAACTTGCATGCTGTGTGAGCACAAAAGGGGTTTTCTGCACTTAATGTCTGTCTTTGTTTCGCAGATTAACACTTGCCCTCAATTTGGGTCAGATGCCAGGGAAGTTTTAGACAAAATCAGCTGTTTTTACCGCATCCGAGTGCCCAGAGGAATTGGCCTTTTGGTTTTTCCGTTTAACAAAACTGACTTGAGAATCTAAGCCTCCCTCACTTCTTCAAAGTCTCCCAGTGATGACATAAGAGTCTGAAGTCGAGCTCGTGGAATTGGTTTTAAAATCATACTGAAGCAGCCTGTCAAGACCCAACTTAAAATTAAAAAAAAAAAAAATTTTTTTTTCTCTTTTGCTTCAAAAATTTAACTAATCCAATGAATTGACATCTCTCTCCTTGGGCCAAATCCCTCGACATGAATTCTGTTTCTGAGGGGTGGGATTCCAGGAGAACTTTACTTTCTTCTTTTTCGAGCTTGGATTATATTGGTAAACAGAAGAAAATAATTAAGACAATGAAAACAGCTGCCTTATCCGACGTTGAAGAGGATCCTTGGTCCCATTGAATGCGAGTACCACAAAGTGTGTGTGTGTCAGGAGGTGAGGGAGGTCTTTGTGGATGTTCCTGTGTGTAAGACACAAAGGCCTTATCTCAGACTGTAGATTGCGGTCACTTAAGTCCTAAATGCTACTCTCTGGTCAGCCTATAGCCCCGTTGTGAATAGATTCTAGGTTACCTGTGCTCTCACCACAAATAGGTAGTGCTTAAGAGCCAGATCCAGGAGCTGGGTCCCTGGAAAATAAAGATAAGAAAGGCCCAGCTCCTCAGAGAGCTGAAGTGAGATTCAGCGAAGAGACATGGGTACCTGGATGGGGCCTGGCACATTGTTAATACTTATGAAATATTACTGAGGTTTATTATTATTATTTATTGTTTCAACAGCTTTACTGAGCTATAACTCATATACTATACTGTTCATCCATTTAGAGGGTAAAAAGTCAGTTCAGAGAGTTGTGCAACCGTCACCATTGCTAGTTTTAGGACATTTTCATCACCCCGAAAAGAAACCCTGTTCCATTAGTCATCATCCCCTAATTTCTGCCCAGCCCTAGACAACCACTGATCTTTCTGTCTCTATAAATTTGCCTATTTTGGACATTCCATATAAATGAAATCATATAATATGTAGCCTTTTGTGACAGGCTTCTCTCACTTAGAATATTATTTTCAAGGTACGTCCATGCTGTAGTATGTGTCTGTACTTCATTCCTTTTTATGGTTGAGCAATATTTGATTGTATAGATAGAGCACATTTATTTATCTATTAATCAGTTGATGGAGATTTAGATCGTGTTTCCAATTTGGGGCTATGAACATTTACGTACAAGTTTTTGTGTGGACACATTTCTTCCAAAGAAATCCCTGCCGTGAATGGCGGTGGTTATTTGGCAGGTTTAGGCAGATTCTATTTAAAATTTTATTTAACAAACACGTACACAGAGATTTCTAGGTCCCAGGCACTGTTCTGAGCACATTCAAATATTAACTAGTGTACTTCTCATAACTACCCCATGAGATAGATTTAGCGGGTTAGCCCCATTCTACGGATGAGGAGACTGAGGCACAGAAAGGATGAATGGATTACTCAAAGACACAAAGTAGAACATATGGCAAGTGGGGATTTAACCGCAGGCAGTTGGTTCCAGAATTTACATTCCCAACCGTGAGCTCTGCTTTTTCTCAGAGCTGAGGATCTGAAGTTATAGGGGTGGCATCCGGGCTGAGCGAGTGGTCCCATTGGAGCAGTTACCACCAGGACTGAGTCCAGAATGTCTATGCCCCATCGGGACCTATCAAAAGGCAGCTCTAGGTGGGCAGCTGATGCCAACAGAGCCTGGGAGCTAATTTTACTGAACACTGTGTCCCCAGCCCTTTAGGCCAGCTCAGAGGCACATACTATTATATAGCCTTAGCTGCAGCAGAAGAGGAAACAGGTTTAGCGAGGTTGAGACTGTCTCTTAGCCAGGGTCCTTATTAGCTAGGGCTGTATAACAAAGTACTACAACCAGGTAGTTTAGAACAAACAGGAAGTTTGTGTCTCACAGTCCTAGAGGACAGAAATTTAAAATCAAGATGTTGGCAGTGGCATGCTCCCTCTGAAGGTGCTAGAAAAGATCTGTTCCAGGCTTTAATCCTCGTTTCTAGAAGTTTCTTGGCTTGTGGCATCATAACTCCAATCTTCACATGGCATATTTCCTGTGTGTGTGTGCCTCTGTGTCCAGATTTCTCCTTTTATAAGGACACTAGTCATATTGGATTTATGAGGATACCTTAATGACCTCATTTTAACTCAATTACCTCTATAAGGACCCTATTTCCAAATAAGGTCACATTCTGAGGTACCTGGGCTTAGGACTGCAACATACCTTTTTTGGGGGAACACAATTCAGCCCCTTAACATTCAGTAAATAGCATCATTAGTAAATGGCAGAGGTTTGAATTTAGGGAATCTGACCCCATAGCCTGTGCTCACAGCCAGACATTCCAGATTTCTGGCTCCAATGTTCAGTAATTATTTGTGCACTAGTGGCCTCTGCAGCTTCAGGAATGACCTGGCTGTCTCTTGTGCTGCCTGAGGGTTCCTGTGGGGCTCAAAAACCCTATAGCTTCAGGTCGTCTCAGGTTCTGCAAACCTAAAGAAGGAAGAAGGCAAGGAGTAGAATTTCCTAAGCAATAAGCTTTTCATGCAAAGGAAGGGTTATGGAGGTGAGGGCTGTGGTCAGCAATTAAGTGTTAAAATATTTAAAGACCTGGCCTTTTGTATTGATAAACAGCTTGTAATTTAGCAAATGGGTTATTAATAAGGAACAGCCTCTGAAGGTAAATCCTTGCAGCCCAGGCCAAGGACAGTTCTAGTTGGAATTGTTGTTATGAATGTAGTTTTAATAAGGCAGTAGGGGCCTTATTTAAATGAGTTTAAATTAGTTCCCTGGAGCCTGTTGTCATCTGATCCCGTTGCTAACAGATTAAGAGAAGCAATATTTTCCACCCTGGATTGCTTACAGAGGGCCCTGACACGCTCTGATTTGGGCTGGGAGAACAGAGGCAATCCACTGCCCAGCAAGGTGATCTTCTGACTTCAGAGGGCACTGAAATAAACTTTAGGTCCTCATTCATTAATTTACGCATGCATTAATTCATGCATGCATGCATGCATTCCACAAATATTTACTGAGTTTCCACTGTGCCAAGCACCAGGCTAGATGCAGGAGGTATGAGATAGTTGATTTCTAGCACTTTTTGGAATGCATCATTCTGTTAATTTTATATGGAATTTGCTTGGCTACTTGTTTAGGTAGATCTTTTTCACTAAAGTAAGCTTCAGGAAGGCATGTCTGTCTTGTTCTGGTTCTG
>NW_024349798.1:6551109-6584535 GCF_902729225.1 Pteropus medius
AACCAGGCAAGTGCCAAGCAGAATTTGTATTGAGGGAACAACAAGTCTCCAGCCTAGGGTCTTTAAGCCGTCAGGTTGAGCCTCGCTGAGGGGAGGAGGGCAGAATTTGTCTCTCTGAAGAAATGATGCGGCTCAATTGGGCCTTAGTGAGAGTTAGAAAGTAACTGGTGGGTTAATTTGCCTCTTCAAGGACTTGGGGAGCTTTTAAGAAGGGGAGTGACATGATCAGATTTGGGGTTTAGGAGGATCCTCTGGCTGCCTGAAGGTGTATTGAGGGGGGTTGCTATCCTGGAGTGTGGGGAAGCAGAGGTAATGGAGGCCAGGCTCATTCCTGAAACGCTTATTAAATCTAAAATAGCGTTTCCTTCCCTTCAAGATCCTGACATATCGCTAAATGTCAAGATGTGCTGGGCTGGCTCTGCTGCCACCTTGTCCGTCCCTGAACCATCAGGGGTACCAGCTGATCCTGGAAGTCCGTGGGCAGGGAGCGTGTTCAGAGGAGGAGAGTTTCCCCGCCCCGCTCCCCACCCAGGGCTGAGAATCCACAGCAGGATTTTGTGCAGTTGCTGAGCTGGGCGGCAGGCTGTATGATCCCCCAGTGCCAGAGAGGCCAGACATTCTCCTGGCATGACCTCACGAGGAGACACAGTCTCAGCCAGGCAAAGGGAGGTCCCATTGCGTGAGAAGGAGACAGAGGCAGGAACAAATAATCACTAGGTTGCACTAACTGTGCCCTATACTGCAGCCTTGGGACCAGGAACCTGTGAAAAACAGGCAAAACTGTTCCTTTGCACCTTGTTTGGGATAATTCATTGGCCAATAGCTGCAGATGCACCACTATCATGGCCAGAGGGAACTTCTCAGGCATTTATTCACCTGTGCATGAAGCACCTTCTAGGACTTAGCTCTCTTCAGGTAAACCATGAACAGCAATACACAGGCACAGGTTATTCTCTGGGCTGCGTTCCTGCCACAGGGTGTAGACAGAAGCCCCCTCAGGCTGAAGAGGGGAGGATCGGTACTGCTCAACCTGTTCCTCCAGGTATATATGTGATGAGGGTTCCAACTTCTTGCTTTCTTTTCCTAGCACCTGCTCCCTCCTTCCTTCCTTCCGCAGACATTGGCTGGGTGTCTAGTGTCCCAGGTGTTGTGCAAGGGTACTGGGGAATCCAGTGGTGAAGAAAACAGACATAGAGACAGAGACAGCGACTATTAACAAATAAACACAGATATGATATTCTATCTCGAATCACGATCAATTCTTCTGAGATGGTTTATTCTCTTTTTAAAAATTTGTGGTACAATATAAGTAACACAAAACTTCCCATTCTAACCATTTTTAAGTATATTGTTCAGTTCAGCATTAAGTATGTTCACACTGTTGTGCAACCATCACCACCATCCATTTCCATAATTTTTTCATCTTCCCAAATTGAAACTCTGTCCACCCTACCAGCCCCTGGCAATCACTCTTCTATTTTATCTCTGTGAGTTTGATGACTCTAGGGACCTCATATAAGTGGAATCACACAATATTTGTCCTTTTACTTATCATGTTTTTGAGGTTCATCCATGCTGTAGCATATATCAGTCTTTTTAATGGCTGAATAATATTCCACTGCATGGATAAGCTACATTTTATTTATCTATTCTTCTGTCAGTAAACATTTGGTTTGTTTCTACTTTTTGGCTACTGTGAATAATGCTGCTATAATCATGGGTGAACAAATACCTATTTAAGTCCCTGTTGGTTTATAGCCCTACAAAAATCTACTGTGTCCATTAAAAAATCTACTATATGGTGTCTGACACTGTGCTAAACGCTTTACACATATTATCTCCCTTTAATCTTTACAGCAACCTTTATAAATTAGGTATGATCCTCCTTATCATCCTCTTTTTATCCTGAGGAAACCGAGTCTCAGAGGTTAAACAGAGGTCACTCTGCTGGCAAGTGCCAGAGGCAGTATCTAAATCTGGGCTTTGTCTCTGCTGCCCCATCACACCCCAGCCTTGACCCCTCAACGTGTTCAGGTTGCCTGGCCACAGGGTCCCTCTGACCCTCTGTCTCTGTCCTTTGTGTCTCCTGAGCTGACTTTAATTAGAATTGCAGTAGATTTTTCAGCTGTAGAATCATCTGCATATAGCTGTTTTATAGATTATAAACAGCAGTCATTTCAGAAGGCTTCCAGAATAATGCCATCATGGTTCTGCTGTGCCCTTCATCAGCGGGGATAACCCTGCTACATCAGGTGTCTGATGGCTCATTCGCCAAACTCTGACTGAGTAACTTGGCTATGAGTTGGGGGAATCAATACAATGGCATATTAGTCAGCTGAGAAAAGGAACGAAACACTCATGCTTGCTACGACATGAATGGATCTCGGAAACATGATACTAAATGAAAGAATCCTGTCGCAAAAGACCACGTATTATATGATTCTAATTATATGAAATGTCCAGAAAAAGCAAAACCATAGAGATAGAAAGTAGATTAGTGGTTGCCTAGGGCTGGGTTCAGGGAAATGGGGAGTAACTGCCGATGGGTTTGAGGTTTCTTTTGCGGGTGATGAAACGTTTTGGAATTAGATATTAGTGATGGTTGCTTAACTTTGTGAATGTACTAAAACCCAATTGTACACTTTAAAAGTGTACTAAAGTGTACTAAAACCCAATTGTACACTTTAAATCTAACTCCAACCCCCCACCTCCACAAGGTTTGGGATACTGGTTCCATTTTATGGCATGAGAATTACATCTCAATTGAAAAAGAAGAGTTGGAAGAGCTAGAGAATGGATATCTGTCTGTTTTGGGGTTTCTCAGGCTGGCAGGGAGAAGCTGGGGGGTGGACAAGGAAGGATCCTGAGATGGCCACACAGTGCCTTGAATCCGGCATGTAGCATGAAGAGGGAAGGTGGTGTACATTAGTATGGTTTGGATGTTCTTTCCACATTGTGGTGAAAGGTTTGGGATACTGGTTCCAGATTCCTTTGAATTTGCATGAGGAAGAGCAGGAAGGAAGGAGGGAGAGGGGGAGGGAGCAGCTGTCAAGTGATTAGCAGAAATAGCTTTCCTGTACTTTATAGAATCTCACTTTTTTTTAAAATTTAAATTTATTTAACAAATGCTTATGTAGAACAAACCATGTGCCAGGCTCTGCTCTCAGCACTTTACCAAAACAGACTCCTTTATTCACTGCCCGACCCCCAACTCAGCAAGGTAGTTACTTTTCTTATTCTCTTTTTAACAAATGAATGAATTGAGGAACTGAGAGCTTGTTCAGAGGCAGAGAAGAGATTTGAACCCAAGCCCCAGAGTCCATGCCCTTAACGGCTATGCTATGCTGTCATTCACTCATTCATCATATATTTGTCTACTGAGTATCAGCTATGTGCTAGGCATTTTGCAAAGTACTCGGGATTCGTAGGTGAACAAACCTACTGTGGTGGTGAGGGGGGCTGATGACGTCTTACTTCAGCAGTTGTGACACACAAAGAAAGGAAACAGGTACAAGTGAGGGCTCATCAGGAGGGTCTATGATTACTCCACCTTACCGATGAGCCTGCAGGGGGAGAGTGGATGTTCTGTGCTCAAGGCTACACAGCCTAGCTAGGAATCCAGGGCTATCTAACTCCAACCCCCCACCTCCACATGTTAAGTGTGTCGAAGTGGATTTTCGCAGGATGGAGGGTGTATAGGAGGCAATCCTTGGAAGTTTCTATCATCCTCTGCCTGCCCCAGCCTTGGCCTTGCATGGGCAGATTCTGGGCCTTGGACCAGCTCCCTTTCTAAGCCATCAGGCTTGGGTGTCCCTTTCCAGGCACCTGGCAGAAGGGCTGTAACTGAATCCTTCTGCTGCCTTGTGTCCCTTACAAGGCCAAACCATGTGTTTACTCAAGAAGGAGAAGCTCAGGCTTGATTTGTGGGGACAGCAGTCAGCAACTGAGGCTCTTAGGCAGGGACAAAACTAGTCAGGTATGAGCCACTCTCCACACAGGGAGAGCCCTGTGAACTCTGATCCTGTAAGACCCTGTGACAGTGCCAAAGGCAAAGGACTTCCAATTTGTGGGTGTAGGCCAGCGGGATTCAGCATTTCCTGACCACAGATACTTGTGTTATATATAGCCAATGTCCTCCCAGAGGCAGAGCAAGGCAGTTCAGGGCTGGGGTCTGGGTCAGCCTGGCCTGGCTCCAACCCTGCCACCTACTGGCCTTATGATGTCTTCCCAAGCCTCAACTTGCTCATCTGTAAAATGGGGAAAAAACTCATTCTCATCTTATCAAGGTGTTGTGAGGTTGAAATGATGTAGTTAGTATTCTGTAAGTGTCAGTAACAAGTGCCAAACATGAGACCTCACAGCCTAGGGAATCTCCAGCTGACAGTCCTCTGACACTGGAGAACTGGCATGGGGATGGACTTATTTTGAGGCCTCCACTTTCTAGTTGGAACTTCAGCTCTGGGGCCCCCCAATGCCTGGGGTGGATCCGTCATTGGAGCAGCCACTGTTTACTTGAAGAAGTCAGCAACTTCCCTTGCACAATAACAGAAAGTTCTGTCTATTGCTGACCTGTTTCCCCACTGTTATCTGAGGGGTCCAGACGGGGCTCTTCTAACAAGAGATTTGTTACCACAGGAAGTCGGCCAGTGAAGCTTAGTGACCTCAGCTGGCTGCATGTGCTAACGTCATGACCTGCCATTCTCTCCATGGACACCTTTCTTGCGGTTATTTGGGACTTTGGCAAGTTTGTATTATTTCTGTCTCTGCTTGTTGGCATTTCTTTATGAGACCCTAGTGTATGCCCAGAACTGAGATTGATGGTGGTGTGAAGTCAGTGCTGCGGGAAAGCACGCAGCCCAGGCCTTCGGCATGCTATGTACAAGCAAGTACATGATTAAAAGATGCCATAAGTGCTAGCGAGGAAATGAATGGGCTAAAGGACATAGAACAGGGGAGGAGGCAGCCTTGCAGGGGAGGATGTCCCAGAAAGAGGGGCCAGCAGGGACGGGCAAGTCCCTGAAGCCTAGTGTCTCTTCGACTCCCTGATACAGGTCTCCTACCTGTCTGGGGGGCCCAGTGACACCTGTTCCCTCCTCCTTCACTGTCAAGTGAATTGATCAGTGTTCCAAGCAGAGGAAACAGCCAGTGCAAAGGCCCTGGGCAGGAACAAGCTTGGTGGGTAGATTTCCTGTTTCCTGTGGCTGACGTAACAATGTATCTACCACAAACTGGAGGGCTTCGACAGCAGAAGCCTGAGATCAAGGTGCTGGCAGGGTTGGCTCCTTCTGAGGGCTGGGAGGTACAAGCTGTTCCAGGCCTCACTCCCAGTTCTGGTATTGCTGATAATCCTCGGTGTTCCTTGGCTTGTAGAGAAATCACCCGAATCAATGCCTTCATCTTCATGTGGCATTACCTCTGTGTGCATGTCTGTGTCCAAATAGCCCTTTTTATAAGGATGTTAGTCAGATTGAATTAGGGGCCCACCCCACCCCAATGTGTCCTCATCTTAACTAACTACATTTGCAACAACCCTGTTTGCGACTAAGAGGTCCTAGAGGGTTAAGACTTCAACACATGAGTTTTATTGGAGAGTGGGCGAGCACGATTCAACTCATAAGTGTGTTCTAGAAACAGCGAGGCTGGCGTGGCTGGAGCAGAGTGAAGGAGTCTGGGGTGGGATGCGGGCTGGTGGGACAGGTCACCCAAGGCTTGGTGGGCCACAGTTCAGACGGTGGGATTTGTTCTGGGCATCTAGGCTTGTTCTGAGCATGTCGTTTTATCTGGGGAGCAGGAGAGAGACTGAAGAATAGTTAGAGAAAGTGGAGAAACTCGGGGCCCGTGTGGCCACTGTCTGACAAGAGTCGAAGGACTGAAGGTGGGGGAAGGAAAAATCGTGGCCACACGGCCCCAAAGGACAATGCCTGGCTTGGTTTCCGAGATGCTCAGGAGAAGGAGCCCAGCTGCTGAGTGAAGGGTTGCTGAGTGAGTGGGGGGCTGGGCCTGCCTAGGATTCAAACCCAGATTCACCATTTTGCACTATGTATCCTTAGGTAAATTACTTAGCTTCTCTGGGCCCAGGTTTCCTCATTGTCAAATGAGGATGCCATTCAGTGGATTAAATGGAAGAAAGCACACAACTGCGGGAGAAGATTTAAGGCTTGCTTCATGCCAACTGCTTTGAGACACACTCTGGTGACATCTTTACCACTACCCCATTTTATGGATGAGGAAACAGAGGCTCAGAGAGGGCAAGTGACTTGCCCAAGGTCACACAGTGAGAAAGTAGCAGAGACTTGAACTGAGCCTGACTAATTTTGAAACACGCACCTTTCCCTCCTTGTACTTTCAAAAAATGTCAGTTTCTGCCTGCTCATCATGGAGGTGAGGCCCAGCAGGCTCCTTTGGCTCCCTGACGCATTTGATGCCAGCAGAGTGTTCCCAAAGGGCTAGGAGGCAGTTGTATTCCGTTCTTACAAACCTGTGCTGTGCCACCATCTGAGTCCTGTTGCCTGGAGAAGAAAAATGTTGGGTGAGATAGCTCTCCATGAAATATTCAACCCGGTTTCATCATCTGGGAGACAAGCATGGTATACACCCATTTTCCAGATAATGAAACAGGCTGAGAGAAGGGAAGGGGCTTGCCTTTCTGCTGGAAGGAGGTGGAGCTGGCCTTCAAACCAGGAGGCCTGACCCCACCCAGACTTTCACCCACTTTGCAGCCGCTCACTCCTTAATGGAGAAATGCCTTTGAAAGAAAGTTCAAGGGGGCCTCCCTTGCCAGCCCCCTGGGGCATAAGCACTCCTTATTCTAACCCTGGTGTGTTTGTACAAAGCTACCAGCTTCGACATATGGCAGGAGACAGCCCGGTCCTCCCGACCCTGGCAGAGGACATGCTGGGTTGGTCTTGTGGGGCCTGGGATGACACCAAGGGCATCAGGCGGGGTTCCATTTCTTCTTTCTCCCTCCCCTGCAGCCTGAACTGGGTGGGTGCTGCCTCTCAGCTGGGCGGGATGGGGGAGGAGATATGTGTCCTCAGATGCCTGCACTATTTTTGGAGCTCGCTTTGATCCTGATTCCCGGGGCATGTGGGCTGTGACAGGCACTTGGAGCAGACCCTGCTTGAATGCCGCCAGCTACGGATGCCGGCACGCCCCCTAGTGGCTCCGACCCTGGCACTTCTGAAACTGGGCACGGACTCTCGCTCTCCAATCTGGAGGCCTTTTCTTTCTTTTACTTGCCTGTCTGCTAGGACCTGCAGGATGTTGAACAGGAGTGGCCAGAGCAGACATTCTTGCCTTGTTCCTGATCTGAGCGAGAGAGCGTTCAGTCTCTCACCATTCACTGAGTCAGAGGTTCGCTGTGATTTTCTGTAGATGCCCTTCATCCGAGTGAGGAAGTTCCCTTTTATTCCTTTTTGTTGAGTGTTTTTATCATGAAGAGCTGTTGGATTTCGTTCAACTTTTTTTTTTTCCTGAAAGATGTCTTTGAAAATGTCCCAGGCAAGGAGCCTTCCGAAACCTTGCGCCTGCGCTGTCCTGAGGCGAGGCTGCGGCCCCCGGCGTTGTTTTGCGCATGCGACGCCAGCGAGGGCCGCACTTCCGGCGAGGTAGCTCCATGATGGCGTCTGCCTTCGGTTAAATCTCTCGTCATCCTGCGTGTTCCAGCGTCGCGTGGGCTCCCGTACGACGCCCTGCCCAACCGACCCAGGTTCTAATCCATCACGCCAGACCGCTGGCATGGACTTACGACATCGTTGCCCTGAGGCCCCAGTCGTGTTTGGACGCAACTCTTCCGGTAGGCCCCAAGTGCAAGGGTGACCGGGTGCCTTCTTCCCTCAGGACCTCGTAGCATTTATATTTTCAGTCCCGAAGTCGCGCCCCGTGCAGGTCCACCTAAGTCTCGGAGGCTCACGGGAGACTGAGTCAGGTCTGCAACTCCTCAGATTGTCGATGTTGTTATTGTTGGGAAAGACGAAAAAGGCAGAGACACCCCAGAATATCTAATCCATTTTAATGGTTGGAACAGGAGCTGGGATAGATGCGCAGCTGAAGATCATGTCCTCCATGACACCGATGAAAATCAGAGATTGCAGTGTAAATCGGCAAAAAAAGCTGTAGCTCCCCTGAGAATCCCAGGAAGAAAGAGAAAGCGAAGCGCCACAGTTTGCCTGGTGTTGACTTTATCTTAAAAAGCCTTCCCACTGAAGAAAAATATGAAAATGAGAACTCAATAAGCACTTTTTCTGATGACAGTGGTGAAGAAAAGGATGGAGCAATAAATATCTGAAGAAAATGATACTGAAGAAAGACTGAAATGAAGGAAGAACCAGAGCTGCACACAAAAAGAGAGATGGAAGAAAGACTAATAACTATAGACATCCCGGAAGTTCTGAAGAAGAAACTCGAGGATGACTGTTATTATATCAACAGGAGGAAACGGTTAGTGAAACTTCCATGCCAGACCAACATCATAACTATTTTGGAATCCTATGTGAAGCATTTTGCTATCAATGCAGCCTTTTCAGCCAGTGAGAGGCCTTATCATCATGCTGTGTCACACACCAACATGAATGTGCATTGCATCCCAGCAGAAAAGAATGTTGACCTTTGTAAGGAGATGGTGGATGGATTAAGAATAACCTTTGATTACACTCTCCCATTGGTTTTGCTTTATCCATATGAACAAGCTCAGTATAAAAAGGTGACTTCGTCCAAATTTTTTCCTCCGATTAAGGAAAGTGCCATAAACACTAATAGGAACCAGGAGGGACTCTCTCCAAGTCCACCTTTGTTGAATCGGTTCATCCCACAGTCCACGGAGAGTCGGTGTGAGCTTGCTGCTCCCAAAAGGCGCAAAGCTGAGCCAGAAGCCTTGCAGTCTCTGAGGCGGTCCAGGCGCCACTCTGCCAACTGCGACAAGCTGTCTGAGAGCAGTGCCTCGCCTCAGCCCAAGCACCAGCAGCAGGACGTGTCCACCAGCATGCCCAAGCTGTTCCTGCACCTAGAAAAGAAGACGCCTGTGCATAGCAGACCATCCTCGCCTGTTCCTCTGACCCCAAGCAAGGAAGGCGGTGGGGTGTTTGCCATCTGTGAAGGCAGAACTAATGAAATAAATGAGGTCCTCTCCTGGGAACTCGTACCCAACAGTTACCCACTAGGTGACCAGTCTCTTCCACCCTCCTACATTTATGGGGCACAACACTTGCTGAGATTGTTTGTGAAACTTCCAGAAATCCTGGTCAAGATGTCCTTTTCGGAGAAGAATCTGAAGGCTTTACTGAAGCACTTTGACCTCTTTCTGAGGTTTTTAGAAGAGTACCACGACAGCTTCTTCCCAGAGTCTGCCTATGTCACCGCCTGTGAGGCATACAACAGCATTAAGAATCCCAGGGCAATTTATTAAATTTTCGATGGCTCTGAAAGAACAGCTTCTCCGTCTAGCTTTGCACTCTAGGTTCCCAGTGGAGAGTTCTGGGGAGATGGTGGGCCTTCAGGCCCAGCAGTTGCGATGCCCACCTGGTTGGGAGGAGGCTGGCAGAGGCAAGACTTATGTACTGTAGTTATTTCTGTTAAGGAGTACTTCCTTGGTGCCTGACTGGCCTCCAGTATCTGACCCTAGCCACTATCCATATCATCTGTGACAGCAGGCAGAGCATCTGTGTTGCCTGTGAAATATTCATGGAAGTATACATAGGTTAGGCTGTTTCAGTAGATTTGGAGTTGTTAGCAATAACCACATATTTTAGTTATTTGTTAACACTAAGCAAAATTGTTTTGCAAACTTTTCATTTTTACGATGAGACTAAGCAACTCAGTACAACAAATTTCAATATTGCTTGGAAAATGCAAAGTAGTCCCAAAATATTTTAGAGAGAATTGATTTTGATGGTGAAAGAAAATTGCAGCTATACATTTGCCTGTTATAGTTCCTTTTCTGTAAAACTTTATTTTTGGTGATCTAAAAAAAGTGTTGCCTAACTTGTTTGAGATTTTACAGTTATACTTTGTTGTTTAATGTTATGTTTCCCATTCTGTCAAACGTTATTTTTGGTAATTTAAATAAAGCAAAGGCCCTATTGTTGGAAATAAAAAGAAAAAAGAAAATAAAATGCGCCCAGGCAAGCCCACTGTTTCTTCTGAGGGCAAAGCTCGATGTAAAGCAAAAAGCGGTCTGCGCAGGCGCTTCGGTGTCACTGCTTTAAAGGGGGCGTTAAATGACGGTAAAACAGCAGTGGTCACTGCTCTTCTCATGGGCCGGGAATGCTCTTCTGGCTCGCCATACCCATCTGACAAACGGGACCACAGCCCAGCTGGGGCAGGAGGAGGGCTGTGCTTAGTGGACCTTGGCCGCTGGGGTCCCCCTCCTCGAGCTCACTCCCTCTCCACTCAGGCCTACGAGAAGCGCTTCCCCACCTGCCCACAGATCCCCGTCTTCCTGGGCAGCGAGGTCCTGCGCGAGTCCCGCAGCGCTGACGGCTCCGTGCACGTGGTGGAGCGGAGCTGCCGGCTGCGCGTGGAGGCCCCGAGGCTGCTGCGGAAGGTGGGCGCTCAGAGGGCCCGGGGCAGCGGGGCCGGCCAAGGGGACTAGACAGGGTGGGGGGTTGTCAGGGTAGGGGACTTGGGACCAGGGCAGGGGCCAGGCGGTGGGGCTGAGTGTTGGTGCTGAGAGGGGCTGGGTGGGGGCGTGAGTTCTGGGTCCTGGAGGAATGGGCGGGCAGGAGACAGACTGGGACTGGGCAGGGCCTGGGGATAATGCCCAGCGGAGATTGAGGGGAGTGGTATTGGAAGGGGGATGGAGTAGGGGATCCGGGCCCAGGCAGGTGGCCAGGCACAGGATCCAGGTCCCAGGATCGAGGGTGACCAGGACTAGCCCTCGGGGTTTGCGACCCCAGCTCCCTCGCCCCCTGCACCCCCCTGCTGCCCCTTTCCTTGCAGATCGCAGGCGTGGAGCACGTGGTCTTCGTGCAGAGAAACATCTTGAACTGGAAAGAGAGAACACTCCGCATCGAAGCGCACAATGAGACCTTTGCTAGCCGTGTGGTGGTCAAGGAGAACTGCAGTTACACGGTGAGCGCAGGCTGGCCTCCCCACTGCCTCGGCCACCGACCCCTGCTCTTCGCCCCGCCCCCCCAGCTGTGCACCTGATGTCTGTGCGTCGCAGCTAACTCCTTCCCTCCCAGAGCCCTGTCGGATGAGACGCAGGAAGCTCCTTACATCTGCAGTTCAGATACCCAGCTGATGCCTTTTCTTAATTTTTAAGTAGTCTCAAGTAGTGCTTGAGACATACTTACTAAAATGCTTTGTTGTTGTTGTTTTATGTTCAATTCAAATGCATTTGGGCATCCTGGCTAAACCTGGCAACTTGCCTCCTTCCTTTCTCTCCTTTCTTGCCTTCACAAAACTTTGACTCAGTTTCGCTATCTGTAAAATGGGGTTAATGATCCTACTTGCCACACAGGTTATGGTGAGGATTTAAAAAAGTAAAATAACCAAACCTCTTGGACCACTACCTGGTACACACTAAGCCCTGTATATGTGTTGCCTTTTAATATAATTAAGAACAATTCTCCAGTACACACTGATTGAGCACCTACTGTGTGCCAGGCTCCCTGACAAGTGCTGGGCACCCAGCAGTGGACCAATCCACCTGACCATTGTCTTCATGGATCTCCCATTCCAGTGAAAGGCACAGATGAGAAAAAGAACAAATCGGTATAGACTTAAAATTTTGTCACGAGTGCTAAGAAGGAGCCCAGCAGACAGACTTACAGAAAATGGAAGTATCCCCTTGGGGCCTCTCTGAGGAGGTGTCATTAAAGCTGAGTGCTGAAGGATGAGAGGGCTGGAAACAGAGTTCTGGGGGAAGAAACAGGAGGTTTGAAGACCCCAAGGTAGATGAATGAAGTTGAGAGTGGGCGTTGCAGGAGTTGGGGTCCTGCTAGCCTCAGGGCTGGAGTGAGGAGTCTGAAGTCATTTGGAATTCAGCTCTGCCACTTTCTTGCCGAGTGATGTTGGACAAGTTGCTTCCCCTCCCTGGGCTACCCTTTCATATCTGGGAATGTCAACAGAACCTGCCTCGGGTGCTGGAGGAGCAAATGAGATAATGTAGCTATGCTAGACCCCAAATGGTATTTTTCATGATGATAAATCCAATGTGGCTACTATGGTATATTACAGGTGTTTTTGATGTGCCTTTGCCCAGCCTCCCAATGCGGGGGACCTTGCCTTGTTCATCTGTACAGTGGTGCCTCGTATACAGCAGGTGTCCAGTAAATGCTGATTACTTTTCCTTTGCACACCTCCAGCTCTTCTCAGGGCCTCCTGGAAACTGGGCCTAGGATGTTCAGATGTTTACTTTTAGGGAGGTGTAGGGGGAGTTTTTATAAATCCCTTTTAATGTAGTGTTTCTCAGAGCAAGTTCTGCAAACAGCTGAATCTGTATCACTGAGGCTGCTTGTGAAATGTAGATTCTCAGGCCCCAGCCCTGGACACCTATTCCACCTGGCACCTGCATATTTAATAGACTCCCTGCTAATGCTCTGCCCATGGAAGTTTGAGAGGCACTAAGCTTGGATCTGCATGGTAGCTGTGTCAACGAAGTTTCTCTTATATGCATATAAATATTTATTTATAATATATTATTATATATAAACACATAACATACATATTTTAATATATCTCAAATGTATAATATTCATGTGTAATTTATATATAATGATATATTAAATATATTATCTATTTATATATCATATGCATATAATTTTTAAGGGACAGGAACACAAATATGAGGCCCACTTTCTTCTGGCCCCTCCTGAGGAGGCTCTTTGTTTGCTAACACTTTATACCTTGCATTGTGCTCTGGGTGGGGCCTGTTGGAATTGCTGGAACCCTAGGGTGTTGCCAGCTGTGACATGCTGTCCACTGCATGCTCTGGCTGTGCCCAGGTCACCAAGAGAAGCCCGGGGGAGGGCATGGCATCCTCCACCCTGAGACTGTGTTGTCATCCCTGCCTGGCTTTCAGGTCCACCCCGAGAATGAAGACTGGACTTGCTTTGAGCAATCTGCCTCACTTGACATCCGGTCCTTCTTTGGCTTCGAAAGTGCCTTGGAGAAGATTGCCATGAAGCAGTACACAGCTAATGTCAAGAAGGTAAGAGAGGGGCTTCGTCAGTCACAAGGAGGAAGAAGGTGCACAGGCCTTGGGGGCTGCCAGTTCTGGTTCAAAGCCCGCTCTGCCACCCGATAACTCGTGTGACATCAGGCAACATCCTTAACTGTCCTCATCTGTAGAATGGGTATTCTAGGAGATGATGGATGGAAAGCAAGCCCATAGTGGGGCACAGTAATAACTGTCCTGATGCTCCCAGGCTTGTGTAGGGAACTCTGTGGACAGAGGAGGGACATTGGGCAGTGCTTTTTCCTGGTTAAAATTGTCACTGCTTGGTTTAAAGATCTGACCCATCATTGAGATAAGGCCTTTTGGTGTAATGAAACAGGTGAAATCCACTTTAATAATATATTTCATCCAACGTGTTATCAATATAAAACTTAATCGGGAGTTATTTTACATTCTTTGGTACCAAATCTTGGAAATCTGTTGCGTATTTAACACTCACAGGACATCTCCACTGGTCCCTGCCACATTTCAACTGCTTAATAGCCATGCATCGGGGCTGGAACCGGAGCCAGGTTGGGTGATTTCCAAGTTGATGCGGTTACCCCTTGCGGTCCTGCCCCAGGTACCGATATGTCTTGGCACTCTCTGTCTTCCAGGGGAAGGAGGTGATCGAGCATTACCTGAACGAGCTCATCTCCCAAGGCATCTCTCACGTTCCCCGGTGGACGCCTGCCCGGGTCCGAGAGGAGGACACCCGCTCCCAGGCTGCGTTGGGGGACCCAGACTCCTTGGAGGCTGATGGGCCCAGCAGCGTCCAGGGCCCCATTTCTGAGATGGTCGGTACTGACGGTAAGACTCTGTGGCCAAGGCCTGAAGTCTTAGGAAGCCTGCAGTGGGTTTGCTTACCCTGTGGTGGGGAGAATTGCCGCGGGTGCCTTGGGGACAGATCTGAGTCCTGGAATATAACTCCGTCTCCTCCCTCTCCCATTTGCTTCCCCATCTCTTTCTTCAGGCCCAAGAGCCAGAAATGATTTATTTCAAGATCAGGAATTGACCTGATCTGGTATATTATGGCTGCCCTTTTCTCTGGTTTTATTACTATTTTTAATTATATGAATAATGCGTGATTATGGTGGAAAAAGAATTTGAATTGCTCAGAAGATGTCAAGTAGGAAGTAAAACTTCTTTCCTTTCCCTGAAGGCAGCAATAGTTTTGTGTTCATATTTCCTGAGACTACCTAGGCACATACACATACATAATATGTATATACGCACGTGTGGTTACACACACCTACATGCGTATATAACCTATGTTGAACAAATAAGGGCATATAACACATTCTATTTGATATTTTGCTTTTTTCACACTTACTAATGTCGATTGAACAGCTTTCTGTATCAGCGCATGTGTCTGAGCACTTTGCGGTATTTCATAGTGTGGTTGCACCATAACTTATTAATAAACATTTATTATTTATTATTTTTAATTTAGTTTGTTTAGCTAGTCCCCTATTGACAGGTTGTTTTCCTTTTTTTTAAATAAAATAATATGGTACATCTTTGTACTTAAGGTTTTTAAAAATATCTGCCTGATTTTATATATATATATGTATGTGTATATATATATGTATATATATATGTATGTATATGTATACATATATAGCATAATTTTAAAAGTTGAATCGTTGGGTCCAAGGTTGTTATGTGCAACTAAAATTTTGGTAGATTTACCAGTTAGGCCCACAAAGAGCTGGTACTAATCAATGTTCCCACCGAAAGTGTGTGGCTGGGTCTATTCCTGAGTTCGCCCTGTCCCCCGCTCCCCACAAGGCTTTTGTTAAACATTTCAAACTTCTGAAGGGCAAAGAGTGATTAGTGATCACTAATCTTTCATTATGAGTGAGGTCAAGTATTCTTTTTTTATGTTTAGTGATTCAACTTAACTTTTTTTTGCGAATCCCTGTTCTTGTTCTTTGTCCATTTTCCTATTTGCTGATTCCTTATTGCTTTGTAAGAGCTCTTTACATATTAAGGCAATTAACCCTTTGTCATATTTCAGATTTTTATTGACATGGGAAATGTTCACAATATGACAATTTTTCATGCACATACCCCATAAATCCAGTTTTAATCATGTACATTTATGTTCAGGACAGTTCAGATTTTTCTTTGGGGCCAATGAAGTGTAGGGCTTGCTGACTCAAAGATGTGTAACCCATGTAACCCAAAATACATCTGGGGCCATGATTAGGAAGAACAAAATTTATTTATTCAACAAATATTTATTCTGCACCATCCGTGTGCACTAACTGGCCGCTGTTGTACAAACACTTTTTAAATAGTTAAAAAAATTGTTTTTACAACACTGCACTTCTGCGCCTTCCGGTGCACACACGCTGCGGGTCATGTCCTGTGCCCTCCCTGTGTTACACAGGTCTTTCTTTCCTTTTGTCTGTGCTGTCCACCAGCAGGGCTGGTACTCAGGATGGCTGACAGGAGGCACAGTCATGTGCTCTGAATCACTGAGCCTTTGTGCTCAGAAGAAGAAAGAGGCCTTCACAGCTGCCTGGAGCCCGGAAGGATGCTGGCATCTCTTGCCTCCCTCGTGTTTCTCCCTCAACCTCTCCTCACCCTCAGCATCCCCGCTTCTGACCCCTCTCAGTGTTTCTGGGTCAGGACGGTTCTCCCCACAGCATCTCTCTTGCCTCTATTTACCTATACACCTCCTGGCACAGTTGGCGTGACCACCAGTCCTGGCTTTTTTTTTGTTTTCGAGGGAACCGCTGGTTCCCACTGCTGGACTGCGAACATTCCATTTGTTTTTTTATTGTGTCATCTGCACACAAAGAATGGGCTGTGTTCCTGGGGGCTGCTCTTTGTGAACTGTCTCCACCTACTGCTGAGAGGCTACCATGCTGCGATGCCTCACTATGCCAGCATCTGCTACCCCAGTGGTTAAGAGTGGGCAATAGGACGTCAAATTGGAGCCCAACCTCTAAATGCTGGCACATGCTGACCCTGCACAGCCCAATAGTGGAAGATGGGATTGAACAGTGAGAGTGATCTGTGCAGCTCTGGGCTGTATTTTGGGGCCAGGGCTCTGTATCCTAAAAGTCTTGTACCTCACAAGGAAGCTAGAGATGTAGGAAGGCAAAAAGAACTGGTATTTATTGATTGCCTTTGTTATGCTGGGCACACTACATACATTTACTTGTTTGAGTTACTTTACCTGTCTGGGCGTCAGTTTTATCTTCTCTAAAGTGGGAATAATAGTGACACCCACCTCACAGGGTATTGAGAAAACTCATTGAGATGATATATATTATATTGTTAATTATCTTTGCACCAATAATGATCAGAAGAATAAATTAAGAAAACAGTTCCATTTATAATTGCATCAAAAATCATAAAATACGTAGGAATAAATTTAACCAAAGAGGCGAAATATTTATCTATATTCTGAAAACTGTAAGACATTGAAGAAAGAAATTGAAGAAGATACAAATACCTGGAAGGATATACCCTGCTCATGGAGTGGAAGGATTCATATTGCTAAAGTGTCCATACCACTTAAAGCAATCTACAGATTCAGTGCAATCCCTGTCAAAATACAAATGGCATTCTTCTCAGAATTAGAACAACTAATCTTAAAATTTATATGGAACCATGAAAGACTCCAAAATAGCCAAAGAAATTTTGAGAAAGAACAAAGTGGAAGGTACCATGCTCCTTAATATCAAACTATACTACAAAGCTACAATAATCAAAATAATACAGTACTGGCATAAAAACAAACACATAGATCAATGGAACAGAATAGAGAGCCCAGAAATAAACCTACGCTTATATGGTCATTTAATCTATGATGAAAGAGGCAAGGATATACAATGGGGTAAAAAGACAGTCTCTTCCATAATGGTGTTGAAAAACCTGGACACATACATGCAAAAAAAAAAAAATGAAATTGGACTACTTTCTTACACCATACACAAAAATATAGTCAAATAGATTAGTATATGTGCTGCTGAAGTGAGCACGATACTCAAATAGATTAAAGACTTAAATGTAAGACCCAAAACCATAAAACTCTTAGAGGAAAACATAGGCAGTAAACTCTCTGACGTTGGTCTTGGCAATATATTTTTGGATATGTCTCCTTAGGCAAGGAAAACAAAAGAAAAAATAAATGGGACTGCATTAAACTAAAAAGTTTTTGCACAGCGAGGAAAACCATCAACAAAATGAAAAGAAAACCTATTGAATGGGAGAAAATATTCACCAATGATATATCCAATAAGGGGTTAATATCCAAAATATATAAGGATCTCATATAACTTAACACCAAAAATCAACCAAACAAATCAATTTAATAAATGGGTGGAGGACCTGAATAGAGATTTCTCCCAAGAGGACATGCAGATGGTAAAAATCGACATATGAAAAGATGCTCAGCATCACTAATCATCAAGGAAATACAAATTAAAATCATAATGAGATATCACTTCACACCTATCATCAATAAATCAACAAATAACAAGTGTTGGCGAAGATGTGGAGAAAAAGGAACCCTTGTACATTGTTGGTGAGAATGTAAATTGGTGTAGCCACTATGAAAAACAGTATGGAGGTTCCCTGAAAATGTTAAAAAGAGCTGCCATATGATCCAGCAATTTCACTTCTAGATATTTATCCCAAGAAAACAAAAAAACTAATTTAAAAAGATATATGCACTCTGTGTTCATTTCAGCATTATTACATAGCCAAGATATCTGTCAATAGATGAACAGATAAAGAAGATATGGTATATATGTGTGTGTGTGTGTATCACACATGTATACACACATATACACACAATGGAATCTTGTTCAGCAAAAAAGAATGAGATCTTGCCATTTGTGACAATGTGGGTGGACCTAGAAGGTATTATGCTAAGTGAAATAAGCCAGACAGAGAGACAAATACCGCATGATTTCACTTATATGTGGAATCTAAAACAAAACAAAACAAATGAATAAACAAAATACAATAGGAACAGGCCTATGGATATAGTGAACGAGCTGATGGTTACCAAGTTGAAGGGGGTGGGAGATGGACAAAAACCTTCAGAGGACATTTCTGAGAGTCAAAGGGATACATCGCTTGCCACGGTGAGATCTAGGCTTGCTCCGGCACTTCCCTTGGAAGTGGGTCAGAAAGACAAGAGGATCTGGAGCCCACGTGGCTGTTGTCTGGTGTAAGGGCCACCATGTGGCTTGGAACGACATTTCAGATTCGAGGTACCCAGTAATGTGAGGGTTCCAGAAAGGGTAGACAGACCACATGGTGAAGAGACGCAGCATCTCACTTTTGTCCTGAAGCCCTCCTTCTTCTCCTCCAGGGGACAAGCTGGATGCAGACTACATTGAGAGGTGCCTGGGCCAGCTCACGCCTATGCAGGAGAGCTGCCTGATCCAGCTTCGGCGCTGGTTGCAGGAGAACCACAAAGGCAAGGTGGGTGCAGGGCTAGGGCCCGCGGGGGCAGATGCGCAGTCAGAGCTGCCCAGCCTCAGGCACTGGGGAGAAGGAGCCAGGGAAATAAGTCTGTGTAATTAGCAATACTGGACACTTAGATTTTGCCTTTTTTTTTCATTATATACTGTCTTTTGTATCTATAACACATGCCGTGCATTATCACTGATTTGGCACTGTTAACATTTGAGGCTGGACAGTTCTTTGTGATGGGGGCTATCCTGTGCACTGTAGCGAGTTGAGCAGCCTCGCTGGCCTCCACCCACTAGATGCTACGAGCTCTTCTCTCTCAGTTGTGACAATCAAAAATGGCTCCAGACAAATGTACTCTGTGGGGCAGTCACCCCCGGTTGAGACCTAATGATGTATAGCCCTATGGTCACAAGACCGTGTTTTTTTCTAAGAGATTTAATGACTTGCAAAGGTTGATTTTTGACAGCATGTGGATTTTGCCTTTAGACTCGAAGCCTCATAACATGAATGTCCACCATGCATGTAGGTTCCAAGCATGGACTTGACCTTCAGCTCCACTGAATAAGAACTTCTTGCTTATTCATGAGTCGCTGAACCTTCCTCTCCAGCTCTTCTCCTCTTACACTGGGGAGCAGACAAAAGAGTGTTGGGCTATGATGTAACCTGTCTTCCTGTTTCCATCAGTAAAATGGAAATAACGTTAGCATATACCTCCAAGAGCAAATTAAAGGGACAATCCTCATAAAGTGCTTAGAGCCATGTCTGGCTCAGAATAAATACTCAAAAAAGGGCACTTTTGAATGGGGGTGGCTTTCCTGAGACTGTTGATATTTGCCTGAGGAAAAGGAGAGCTGATAGGGTCTTAGCTTGTCACCTCAGCTATTTAGGTTAGGTGAGGCAGGAAAGCAGCATGAATCAACGAGTCAAAAAAAGAGGGATTTATCAGCTCATATAACAAACTGTTAAGAAGGGTGTATTACTTTCCTTGGGCTGCTGAAACAAAATGCCACACACTGGGAGGCTTAAAACAACAGAAATGTATTCTCTCCCAGTTCTAGAGGCCAGATGTCTGAGATTAAGGTGTTGGCAGGGTTAGTTCCTTCAAGAAGCTCTGCGGGAGAATCTGGTTCATGTCTCTCCTGGCTTTTGGTGACTGCGGCAGTCCTTGGCTTGTGGACATATATGGTCCTTTCTCCTGCTAAATATTTTTAGATGAGACAGGAGACTCAGTTTCCATAATTTCATCTACTGAGGCTGCTCCTTCTCCTTCTCTCAGATTCCCAAAGATCAGCACATCCTTCGGTTCCTGCGGGCTCGTGACTTCCACCTGGACAGGGCCCGGGAGATGCTGTGCCAGTCCTTGAGCTGGCGAAAGCAGCACCAGGTGGATCTCCTCCTTCAGACCTGGTGCCCGCCCGCCCTCCTGGAGGAGTTCTTTGCGGGGGGCTGGCACTACCAGGACATAGGTGCGTACCTTCAGTCACTCCCGAATATGCTTCAATTGCCACTTTCCATGCTGCTTTTTTTTCCTTTTGATTCTTCCAAGCATCTGGAGATGACTTTGAGGTGACAGCCCAGCCCAGGAAGGCAGAGCTGGGCTTAAAGTGAATACCGCGTTAGTGTCTTGGGGCTGCCATAGCAAATCACCACACACTGGGTGGTTTAAAGTGACAGAAGTTTATTTCTTTCCAGTTCTGGAGGCCAGAAATCTGAAATCAAGGTGTCAGCAAGGCCATGATCCCTGTGAAGGCTCTAGGAGGGAATCCTTCCTTGCTTTTTCCAGCTTCTGGTGGCCCCAGGCGTTCCTTGGCTTGGCAGCATCATTCTAGTCTCTGCCTGCATCTTCACATGGCCTTCCTCTCTCTGTATCTCTCAGTGTGCTCTCCCCTTATAAAGACCCCAGGTCATTGGATGTGGTATGATCCAGTATGATTTCATCTCTAGATCTTTAAATAATTACCTCCCCGAAGACCCTATTTCCAAATAAGGCCACATTGTGAAATTATGGGTGATGTGAATTTGGGGGGAATGTTATTCAACACACTATAAAGATCTTTGGATTTTTTTTATTTATTAAATTGCCATTGAAGCCAGTGCCTATTATGGTTTTCAATGTCTTTTATGTAAAAATTCATAACAGTTGACTCTTGAATAATGTTGGGGTTAGGGGCGCCAAACCCCTACGCAGTCGCAAATCCACTTATAACTTCTGACTCTCCAAAAACTTAACTATGCTTGTCCTTTTGTATCCATGGAGAATTGTTTCCAGAATCCCCCGAGATTCAAAATCCGTGGATGCTCAAGTCCCTTATATAAAATGGTGTAGAACAAGGCATATACATCTGCAGATTCCCAGATCATTGACTGGCGGTTGGTTGAATCTGTAGATGTGAAACCAAGGGATACAGAGGGCTGACTGTTTACTTATTGAAAAAATCTGCAAATAAGTGGAACCACACAGTTCAAACCTGTTATTCAAGGGTCAACTGTATACTGATTAGGGCAAATGCTTGACTCTCCTGAAGAACTGGTTGGGACACTTTCTTTTAATATACATACAGTTAATCCTCGTTATTCATATATTGCATATTTGCGAATTTGCCTTCTCACTGAAATTTACTTATAGCCCCCAAATCAATACTCAGGATGCTTTCGTGGTCATTCACAGATGAGCACAGAGTGGCAAAAACGCTGAGGTGCCCGACCTGCATGTCCCCAACTGAGGTTGAATGAGATGTCCTTCTGCCTCCTTGTTTCAGCTCTCACACTGGGAACACGTGTCCCTTTTGCAGTCTGCTTAGTGCCACATTTTGTGCGTGTGCGTGTGCTTTTTGTTGGTTATTTTGCTGTGTAGAATGGTCCCCAAGCGTCGTGCAGAAGTGCTGTCTAGGGTTCCTAAGTGCAAGGAGGCTGTGATGTGCCTTTTGGAGAAAACGTCTGTTAGATCGGCTTGTTCAGACATGCGTTTCAGTGCTGCTGGCCCTGAGTTCAATGTTAATGAGTCAACAATATATATTAAATAAGGTGTCCTTAAATAGAAGCACACATAAAACAAGGTTTTCGTATTGCCTGGTTGACAAAAATGTTACTACTAAGCGGCTCGCAGATCCCTAACTCTCTGTTTTTCTTAGAAGCAGTGGTTCAATATTTGCCAATTCGGTGTTTGAGGTGACATCATAGAATTGCTGCAAATAACGAGAGTCAGCTGTGTTAATATGTAATTCCTTATTTTCCCTTTTTGCTTTAGCTGACAGAAGGCTAACAGCCAACATTTACTTGTTCTCTCCATACTCCTTCATTATGTAGTTTATTATCCTCTTAAAAAAAATTTTTTGTTTTAAATCTTTTAATGTTAGAAGTTTTAGATTTTCAGAAAAGTTGCTAAGATTATACAGAGAGTTCCCACGAGCTCCTCACTCAGTTTCCTTAATGGTGTAAATTTTTTAACACTTCTCTTGTTTCTTTCACCATAAATGGTGTCAGCCCCTCTTGGGAGCAGGCAGGGTGTTAGTAGATAAGGCAGGGTTGAAGCTCGGTGAGCCACAGCCTGGCAACTCTTTCTCCAAGGAGGGTAAGTTTTCATGGAGGCTTTGACCTGCCCTCCCACGAGCATCCGCTGAATCAGCAGTCAACCTTTTTGGCACCAGGGACTGGTGCTCCTGTGAGAATCTAAGGTCTGGTGATCTGAGGTAGAGCTGAGGAGGTGATGCTAGCACTGGGGAGCGGCTGCAAATATAGATGAAGTTTCTCTGCTCACCCACTGCTGTGAGGCCTGGTTCCTAAGGGGCCACGGACTGGTATTGGTATGTGGCCCGGGGGTTGGAGACGCCTTCACTAAATAACGCCCCTTCTCTTTGCAAAGATGGCCGCCCGCTGTACATCTTGCGCCTGGGCCACATGGACACCAAAGGCTTGATGAAGGCCATGGGGGAGGAGGCACTGCTGCAGCACGTGAGTCAGGGTCCCCACTTCCTGGAGCCCCTGGGGCTGCCTGCAGGTGTAGAAGCCAAAGGAATGTTCACCAGCACATTCTCTACCTTCCAGGTTCTTTCTGTCAATGAAGAAGGACAGAGGCGGTGTGAAGGGAACACCAAACAGTATGGCCGCCCCATCAGGCAAGAACCTCGCCGGGAACAAATTCCCCAAACTGAGCATGGATACTGTGCCAGGCAGCGTGCTGGGCGCTTCACAGAAATGTCCTCACTTAATTCTCGCAATGATCCTATGAAGCAGGGATTGTCGTCCCTGTTCTTTATGGAGGGAGAAGCTGAGGCTTAGAGTGGCAATGGTCATCTAAGGTTGCTTAGTGATTTATTGGCAGAGCTAGAATTGGAAACTGTTCCTGTCTGGCTCAGGTTCAAGGACTTTATTTTCCAGGCCATACAGCCTCCTGGCCTTGGCTTTTTGAGACTGGCTCTCCCACCCCAAGTTCTACCTTGACAAAGTCCCAGGCAGGTCCTCGCAGGTGTCACGGGACGTCCAGTAACACACTAGCCCTCTCTGACTTCCCCAGACTTCTATGCCTGAACTCAGTTTCCCACACCAGTATTCACAGTGGCATTGCCCCAAAAGGCACTGAACCTTTTCTTTTCTGAAAAGTGGGAATAATATCACTAGTCCTAGGGTTTCCTAATGGATGATCAAAAACAATAACTGTTAAGATATAATGCAAGCATGTATATAGAACTTAATTATCTAGCAGGTGTTCTTCTGAGTACCTTATGTGTCATCTTTATCACAGCCCTCAGAAGGAAGAACAGGCAGGATCTGCTACAGCAGCTTTTTATCCCAAAATATCCTGATTCTGGTGAAAATTATGTTTCTTTGCTGTTTGACACTTTCCCAAGGGTTCATATACTGGAGTGGGGATGGAAAATCGATCAGTAGGGTCCTAGCCAGAAGAGGAACTTATCCCCAATGGCTCAGATGACAGGGTGTCACAAAGGTGCTCCTTACAGTGGTGTGGGCAGGGTGCAGCTGTGATGGAGAGGCTCCCAGAGACTAGCCGCTGCAGGAAAATGGTCATTTTTCTAATGAATTGGTGCTAATGAAATAGAGACACAGAGAGGTTAAGTAACTTGGTTAGGCCACACAGCAGGTGGCAGAGCTGGAATTTGAACCCAGGGCATCTGTCTCTGGAGTGTGTACTGTTAACACTTATGCTCTATTTCATCGTCAGCATCTTTTCGACAATCGGTGGTAATAACTAGCTTTTATTGAGTGGATGCTATGTGTCTGTTCTTGCAGAGAACTTTACATATACCATCTCATGTAATCCTAACAGCAAGTGCTTGAGATGGGGACTGTTACTGTCATTGCCACCGTCCCAACGAGGAAGGTGCTTATGTCATGCAGCTCCCAGGGGTGAAGGTGACACCCGAATTTGGGTGCTCAGCCTTGGAGTCCATACTCTGGGCCTTTTGGCTATGTGGCCTCCCCATGGTGGCAGGATCCACGAGCGTGTCCTGTGACCCCTGCCCCTTCTGTTCATAGCCCTGCCTCACTGAGCCTCTCCATTTGTCCCTGTCTGTTGGCCCCCTGCCTCCCCACAGAGGGGGTTAGGAAGTGGCAGGGCGAGGTGTAGTGAGGGGCTCCATGTCTGCCGCAGCTCCTGGACCTGCCTGGTGGACCTGGAAGGACTCAACATGAGGCATCTGTGGCGGCCGGGGGTGAAGGCCCTCCTGCGGATGATTGAGGTGGTCGAGGACAACTACCCCGAGACCCTGGGCCGGCTGCTTATTGTGCGTGCCCCCCGCGTCTTCCCGGTGCTGTGGACACTGGTAAGAGCAGGAGGCTAAGGTGGGAGGGTGTCCCTCTGTGAGCTGCCCGACCCGCTTGTGCTGTGTCATTTCTTCTAACTCATACGCCACAAAGGTCACCCCTTTAAAGTGTATGAGTCAGTGGTTTTTAGTATATTCACAGAGCTGTGCAACCATCGCCACTACCTAATTCTAGAATGTTTTCTTCACCCCAAAAGGAAATCCCGTACCCATTAACAGCTGCTCTCCTCTCCACCCCTCGCAGCTTCTGGCAACCATGAACCTACTTTGTGTCTCTATGGATTTGCCTAGTCTAGATATTTCACATAAATGGAATCAAACACTATGAGTCTTTTTGAGTCTGATTTCTCTCACTTAGCATAATGATTTCAGGTTCATCCACATCAGAGTCTATGTCAATACTTTGTTTCTTTTTATGTCTGAATAGTATTTCGCTATATGGACAGAGCACAGTTTATGTATCCTGTGTCCTGTTTCGTGATCACTAGAGTCACACCCAGAATTGTACAGGCTTCCTGGGACTCCTGTGAGCTGGGAGTGCTGGGATCCTGTACTATAGAGACTGTGAAACATTTTGCCCATGACCCACAGTGAGAAATACACTTTATGCTGCAACCCGGCACATGCATGCCTGCATGCATGTATACACACACACACGCATACCAATAAGCTAATCATTATGTGCTAAATTGATTTCACAACCACTGACAGGTTATCATTTGCAGTTGAAAACCACTGCCCCGGGGCCTTGCTGCTGGTCCACGGTTGGGTACAATCTCAACCCCGCCCCGCCCCAGTCCTACTGACCCAATGCCATGGGTAGTGGGGTGTGGGAGTGTTCAGTGCTCAGGGAAGCCTGAGAAGTGCTGCTGTAAGTAGAGGGTCAATCAAGATGGGGATTCAAGAGTTTAAAGTTAAGTGGAATCAGTGTTTTACTAAGGACCTACTATGTGCCAGGCACCTTTCCAGGCCCTGGGGATTCAGAGTGCACAAGCCAGCCATTGTGTCTCCCCTCACTGTCATGGGGTGGGAAGAGATAAACCGGATAACACCACTCAAGTAAATGCTTCATGGTTCCCTATGACAAGGGCATGAGGACATTCAGGGTTTTTGGAGAGACTAAGCCAGGCAGGGGGTGAAGCATGGGGAGAATTCGGATTGGGGACCTGAGGAAGGTCCTGCTGTGGAGGTGACTTATGGACGAGACCTGAAGAAGGAGCAGGAGTCATGCAGGGAAAGGCAGAGGGAAGGGTATGGCAGGCAACCTGTGCAGCATGGGCAAAGGCCCGGAGGCAGGACCACGCTTTGGAGGAACTGAAAAACCAATCCCCAGGAGCTGGAGCAAAAGGGCGAGCTGCCCCGAGGAGGCTGGGAGGATGCTCGGGGATCGGCACCTGCCAAGGCCTGGCTGTGGCGATGACGGGACCTGTACCGAGGCGGTGGAGAGCCCTGGAGGATTGTCAGCAGGAGAGCACATGAGTGGGCTTCTGTGGCCAGATGTTCTCTGGCTTCTGCGGCTCCGTCAGGGCTGGTTTGGGGGAGCAGGAGCTGCAGGAGAGACGAGCAGGAACCTGCTACTGAAGCTTCCTATCCCAAAATATCCTGATTTTTGTGAAAATTATGTTTCCTTACCATTTAGAGATTTCCTAAGAGGATGTCCATTGGGTGGGGCTGGGAGCCAGTCAGTCAGCATCCTGGCCGGAAGCAAGATTCACCCAAATGGAGGGGTGAGGGTGACATGAAGGAGCTGCTTACAGAGGTGTGGGCAGGATGGAGAGGCCCCCAGGGCCTAGTCGCTTCAGTAACTCTGACCACCCCAGAGCTGGAGGGACAAGAAGGAGGGACAGCTTTCGGTCTGGAGCTGTGAAAGCCAGAATGGGGTGGGGGTGGGGCCTGCAGTGGCAGCTGCTGCTTCCAGGGTCACCGAGGTGGGGAGGGGGTAAGGGAACCACCCTGCCCATTGGCCATGCCAGATGGAGCAGGCGACTGCCTCCCAGGCGGCCGAAGGAGAGTGATCACACAGGTGGGATGCCAGTTCCCAGTTCATCTTTTGCCTGGGGCATTCTTTGCTGAATTGGCTTGTGCCCTGCCATGCTAAGTGTCACAGTTCATTCACCCTTCCTTCCTTCCCTCCCTCCTTCCCTTTTTCCTTCCCCCCTTCCTTCCCTTCTTACCTCCCAACCAATTTATTGATCCAGACCCCATACCAGAATTGAGGATGCCTTGAAAACACAAACTGACATGCAGCTTAGAGCTCTGTGTTGAAATATATCTCATCTGGGATATACAAAACACAATCATCTGTGAGTGGAATATTATTCAGCCATAAAAAGGAAGTATCGATAATTCTACACATGGATATACCTCAAAAACATGCTAAATGACAGCCAGACATAAAAGGACACATATCATGATTCCATTTATTTGAAATGTCCAGAACAGGCAAATCCATAGAGATAGAAAGTAGATTAGTTGTTGCCAGGGGCCAGGGGGAGAGGGGAAGGGCAGTGACTGCTAATGGATGTGGGGTTTCATTTTGGGGGGATGAAAAATGTCTTCGAATTAGATAATGGTGAAAGTTGTACAACACAGTGAATGAACCAAAAGCCACTTTGAAATGGTTAATTCTATGTTATGTGAATTATACTTCAATAAAAAAACAACTTTCCATCTTGCCTCACCTCCCCCATTTCAGATCAGCCCCTTCATCAATGAGAACACCCGGCAGAAGTTTCTCATCTACAGCGGCAGCAATTACCAGGGCCCTGGAGGCCTTGTCGACTACCTGGATAAAGAAGTGATCCCCGACTTCCTCGGGGGAGAGTGCATGGTGAGGCGACTGGAGCTCTGGGCTCCAGGAGGGGGCAGGCTGTCCGAGGACCAGGGGCTGGGGAGTGCCGGGGCAGGCCTTGTTTTAGAAGCTGCCCCAGGACGTGGTTCCATAGTATAGCAGTTAGCACGTCTGCTTTATACACACAAGGTCCTGGGTTTGCGCTCCAGTGGAGCCACGGTCCATGGTCTATGGCCATGCCACCCTGAACAAGCCCGATGTCTGATCTCGGAAGCTAAGCAGGGTCAGGCCTGGTTAGTATTTAGATGGGAGACCACCTAGGAAGATCAGGTGCTGTAAGCATAAATAAAAAAAAAAAAAAAAAAAGCTGCCCCAAAGAGAGGTGACTCTTCCCTGAAGTAGGGGCCTTACCTTGGCTCTTTCAAACACAGTGAGCAAGACAGACGTTTCTAGAAGTTTAGAGACCCACTGGGCTAGTCATAGGCTTGCCCCTCCTGTATTCCACATCCAAGACAAGTTGCTAGGATACGGTCAGAGTGTACCTGTTGGCTGTGTACCCTCTGCTGCAGAAGGAGGTGACTCGAATGTCCCAGAGGCCTGGGCCCTGGAGCCAGAGCTGGTGTACCCAAAGGGATTTATCCCCAACCCACAACCACCTGGGGTGGGATGATCAGGCAGCCTCTTCCAGGAGAGGTGGCCTCAGGCCCCCGTTAATTGCATCCACCCCCTCCCCACCCCTGCAGTGAGATAATAGGCAGGGGTGACCTATCTCATCTGTCTTATCTCATCTGGCAGTGGGAGGGCAGGCCCCTCCCCTTCTCTAACGGAAATACCAAACAGCATGCTTGAATGATTTTGGGGTTATAAAACATATTTCCTAGGATTTTTGCCAAGCTTGCCCATTTTCTCCACCTGTCACAATGTGTATGCATGACGTACATTTAGCAAATGGGCCTGTAGGACCAGCATAGTGGTAAGGAACATGAGCCTGGGGCCTGAGAAATGTGGGTTCGCACCCTGGTTCAGCCACTTTCTGCTCTGTGATCTTAGGCAAGTGGTCTGACCTCTCTGAGTCTCCATTTTCCTCATCTGTGAAATATGAAGAATAATAGTTCCTTCTGCATCGTAGTGGTTCTGGGGTTACATGGAGCCACAGAAGCCTGCTGCCCAGCTCACCAAGGGGTAGCTTTTAAAGGTCTGGTTTCAGGGGTCACAGAGCACTCTTCTATAGGTCACCCAGGCTTTGCTGGGCCCCAACATGCCACCTTTTTCTTTGTTCCCCAGTGTAATGTCCCTGAAGGAGGGCTGGTCCCCAAGTCCCTCTATCTAACGGAAGAGGAGCAGCAGCAATCTGACCAGTTGTGCCAGTGGAGAGAGACTTACCAGTCGGCCAGCGTGCTCCGAGGGGCCCCCCATGAGGTGCTGGGGCCTGGCCTGGGAGGGCCCACTGGGCTGGGGTATCATTATAGGTCAGGGTCCCCCGGAGCAGAGCCTGAAATGAAGGTTCTCATGCCAGTGATTTGCTGAGGGCACACTCTCAGGACAAACCTGTAAGGAGGGGTGGGGGCAGGATGGATGTGGGCAAGAATCTCAGGGGCCATTTCAGCCACAGTCTAGCCCAGCCTGACCCTCGGGGAGCACTGGATGTGCAGAGCTCTACGGAGTGGCCCTACTGGCCTTTTGTACCTTTGTGTTAGTCAGTCAGTGGCTGCGAGTCAGCCCCCACAGCAGGTTGGGGTCTCCCAGACATTTCAGACGGGGGGTGGGGGGTTCCATTCTCAGACCTCTCCCGCCCACGCAGGTCACTGTGGAGATTCTGGAGGGGGAATCAGTCATCACCTGGGACTTCGACATCCTGCGAGGAGATGTGGTATTCAGCCTGTACCACACCAAGCAGGCGCCCAGGCTGGGCTCTGGGGAGCCTGGGGCCAGGGCCAGCAGGCAGCTGACGGACAGAGGCTGGGCCTCGGGCACAGACTACAGCTGCGTGGAGGCCCCCCTCGTCTGCCGGGAAGGGGAGAGCATTCAGGTTTGAATTCCTTGCTTCATTTATTCACTCATCATGCAGGACTGGGTGCCCACTGCATGCCAGGATTCTGGGGGACACAGCAGTGGACAAATAGGACCTGGTCCTCAGCCTTAGAGACCCTGCAGGACAGTGCGGGAGAAAGACAGATCCTGGCATATCCAGGATGAATAACTTAGGACACCAGCCTCAGAATCCCCTGGGACTTGTGTCAAAGATGCAGGTTTCCAGGGCTCATGCCCAGCAGGCTGACTCAGAACCTCTGGCTGTGGGGCCTGGAACCTGTGATGCTCGCCCTCTTCCGGTGGTTTCTGATACACAGTCAAGTTCCAGAACTGGCATGGCACAGAAACTGTAGGTCTGGGAACAGAATGCGGACGTGACACTGAACATGAGCTACCCTTGTTGACCTTCATGTCCACCATGAGGCCAGTGCTGCTGGTTGACCATCACCAGCCCCCGAACACAAACACACACACTCACACATACATACATGCACCTATACTCATACATGCTCTCACACATGCATACTCACACATACACACACAAGCACACAATGCACTCATGCATATATGCGTTCACACATACATGCTCACATGCACACTCACATTCATATATGCACACGCACACTCACACATGCAAGCATTGGCGAGCACTGCAGATCTTACTGCAGGTTCTATGGGGAGTCTAGCACACCAGCATCCCCTGGGGTCCCACTGAACATGCAGCCCTTCCTTGAAGATATCCTTCTTTTAACAGCTAATACTCCTTTTCTTGTTCTCTCTCTGGGTTCTTAACAATCTCTAACCACCTGCAAGCTCCCCCTCCCAAATCCTTCTCAGGTACTCCTCAGTATGCGAAGCCTGGTCAGCAGAACAAAAGCCCAACAAATCCAGATGGCTGACTAAACCACACCCCTGCTGTCCTGCAGCCGCACCCCCCCAGACCTTGACCCCTCCCCCAGATTCAGAGGGAGGCTCTCGGCTGCCAGGGATTTGGGGGTGACAGTGGAGAGAGCAAGGATGGCTTTGGAAAGCTCTTAGAGGAGGGACTTGCTGGTGGGCTGGTTTAGAAGGGGGCATTGTCCTCAGGAGGACCAGAGAGTCAGGTGTGGCTGCTGTTTTAGGGCTCCCACGTGACCCGATGGCCTGGCATCTACCTGCTCCAGTGGCAGATGCATGCCCCACCTGGCAATGTGGTGGAGGACGTCCTGACAGCCTTGCACAGCCCCGGCCCCAGGTGCAAACTCCTTTACTACTACGAGGTGCTGGCGTCTGAGGACTTCAGGTAGGAGGGGCTGGGAGAGGGAGCCTGGGCAGGAAGGGCCCCCAATGCCTCCCCAGGCCAGGCTGGGCTGAGAGCGTTGCATTCACCTCCCCTTCTTGCCTCTGAACTTCTCCTGGGGTAGGACACTGGAATCGTTAAATATTTCCAGTGTTTCAGCATCTTAGCACGACATATCAGACACTATGTCTAAACTCCGCCTCAGTTGCAGAACCTTCCCCTCAAATTAAACCCTGGACAGAAGCCCAACATACCAGATCGACTGGTGGGGGGAGTCTGAGGCCCTCCTATTTGGACCTCCCCTCACTCTTAGAATTCCATAAAACAGAGTTTGGACTGTTGTAGAACAGTCTAGAATAGTGCCTCACAGACAACTTTCTCCAAGTGATGTTTTCAGAGAGACAGAGAAATATAGTGGTTAAGACCTCCAGCACTTCCTGATTGCTGTGTGACCTGGGGCAAGTCACTTCACCTCTCTGAGCCTCAGACTTCCTCTCTTAAATGGGGACCACTGGAGCCCCAATGTTGTGGGGTTTTCACGAGGATGAAATGGTTGGGGGAAGCCTGCCTTTCACCTGGGCATAGAGTAAGTGCTCAATAGCAGAAACGAAGCACAGGGTGAGGAGATGGAACAGGTTTGTTAAAATCTTGCGTTTTAGCTTTTAAAAATTAATGTGATTTTGCATTCTGCTTCGTGAAGTATCTGTTAATTTTTGTCTAAAAATAATGCTTTAGAGGCAGGTCCAAGATGGAGGTGTAGGAGGATGCTGAACTCGCTCTCTCCAGCAAACACACTGGAGAATCGCCTACGTTTAGAGCAATTCTTCCTGAGAGACAACTGAGGCCTCTGCACACTGAAAGGGAGATGTGTGTGTGTGTGTGTGTGTGTGTGTGTGTGAGAGAGAGAGAGAGAGAGAGAGACAGAGACAGAGACAGAGACAGAGAGACAAAGAGACATTGCATAGAGATGGCTGGGGAATTATGAAACTCTCCGGGATCTGAGGGAACTTTTTGGGATCAGAGGTGCCAGTGAGGGCCATTGTTTACATTCCCCTCCACCCAGATAGCAGAGGCAGGAGCTCTATCCAGGTGTTCTAGCCAACCTGTAAGGCAAGAGTGTTGCAAAGCTCTCTCCAACAGGACCAGCACAATGTTGCAGCATGCATGCACAACCAGATCAACAGGGCACTGCCATACCCGAGCTAGCTCAAGCAGGACCAACAGGATGCTGTGGTGTGCATGCACTGGGCTGCCCAGCCCAGACCCTACTCTAGCTGTGGACAGCTGGATCAACAGGGTGCCACCATGCACACATGCAGGCACTGGCTGCTCCATCTGGATCTTGCTCTGTTGGTTCTCACAGAGCACTTTGGTACGAATGCACTGGGCTGCCCAGCCTGGGCCCTGCTCCTGCGATGGACAACCGGAACAACAGGGCACCACTCCACTGGGACCAACAGGGCACAGCAGTGCATGAACCATGTTGCCCCACGTGGACCTCACTCCAGCTGCAGATAGTCAGACCAATAGGGAGCTGCCACACACATGTGCATACAACGGGCCATCCTTCCCAGCCTGCTCCTCCCAGCCAACCAGCGGCCCAGCACTGCATCTGCCCATCCTGGCTCCAACCTGCCTGCCAAATCCACCCAGCACACAGTCTACACAGAGGTTACTTACACACGAGGCCGCTTTTTCAGGATTGAGAGATAGCTATCTCATTGAATTCATAAGAACAAACAGAAAAGGTCAAACAAAATGAGAAGACCGAGGAATATGTTACAAATGAAGGAACAAGAAAAACTTCTGGGAAAAAAAACCCTAATGAAGAGGAGATAAGTAATTTTCCTGATAAAGAATTCAAAGAAATGGTCGTAAGTGTGCTCACCAAACTTGAGAGTATAATAGAGGAACTCAGAGAGAAGTTCAGCAAAGAAATGGAAAATATAATAAAGAACCAATCAGAGCTAAAGAATACAATAACTGAAATTAAAAATACATTAGAATGAATCAACAGCAGATTAGATAATACAGAAGAACAGATTAATGACCTGGAAGATAGAATAGTGGAAATCACCCAATCAGAATGGCAAAAAGAAAAAAGAATAAAAGAAGTGAAGATGATGTAAGGGCTGTCTGGAACAACATCAAATACACTAACATTCACATTATAGGGATCCCAGAAGGAAGAGAGACAAAGGGGCATAAAGTTTATTTGAAGAAATAATGGCTGAAATTTTTCCTAATTTAGAGAAGGAAACAGACATCTCGGTCCAGGAAGCATAGTGTTCCAAGCAAGATAAACCCAAGGGGTTCCACACCAAGACATATTGTAATTAAAATGGCAAAAGTTACAGATAAGACAATTTTAAGGCAGCAAGAGGTAAACAACTTTTCACATACAAGGGAAACCGCATAAGGGCATTAATTGATTTCTCAGTAGAAACTACACAGGCCATAAGGAAATGTGGCAGGACATATTTAAAGTGCTGAAATAAAGGAACCTAAAACCTAGAATACTCTACCTGGTAAGGTTATCATCATTCAGAATTGAAGAAGAGATAAAGAGTTTTCTAGACAAAAACTACTGGAGCTCGTCACCATTAAACTGACTTTACAAGAAATGTTAAAAGGGTCTCCTTTAAACAGAAAAGAAAAAGGCCGTAACCAGAAATAAGAAAATACATGAAAGGAAAAAATCTCACAGGTAAAGGCAGATACATAATAAACAAAGCTAGTATGAAGGTTAAAAGACAAGAGTAGGAAAATTAATTATAACTACAATAAATAGTTGGGGGTACACTAAACAAAAAAGATCTCAAATATGACGTCAAAAACAAAGTGTAGAGCGGGGAGTAAAAATGTAGTACTTTTAAAATGTGTTTGATCTTAAACACCTTACAGCTTAAAATAGACACACACACACACACACACACACACACACACA
>NW_024349798.1:6584851-6617967 GCF_902729225.1 Pteropus medius
CAAGCAAAACCAAGATGCTATGGTGCACACACACTGGGCTGCCAAGCCTGGAGCCCAGTCCAGCTGTGTGTATACACACACACATAGACAACTTATGGTAACCACAAACCTACAAAAAGAAAAAAATGCACAAAAAATAAACAGGAACCCAAACAAAACGCTAAAGAAAATCAGTAAACTGAAAAGGAGAGAGATCAAGAGAAGAAAGGAACAGAGAACTACAAAAACAACCAAAAAAAAAGAGAACAAAATGACAATAAATACATATCTATCAATAATTACTTTAAATGTAAATGGACAAAATGCTCTAATTGAAAGACATAGGTTTGCAGAATTGATTTTAAAAAAGACCCATTTGTATGCTGCCTACCAGGGACTCGTTTCAGATCAAAAGACACACACAGACTGAAAGTGAAGAGATGGAAAAAGATATTCCATGCAAATAGAAATAAAAAGAAAGTTGGGGTAGCAATACTCATATCAGATAAGACTTTAAAATAAAGACTAAAAAGAGACAAGGGCATTGCATAATGATAAAGGGGTCAACCCAAGAAGAGGATATAAGAATGGTAAATATCTACTCACCCAACATAGGAGCACCTAAATATATAAAGCAAATATTAACAGACATAAAGGGAGAAATTGATAGTAATACAATGATAGTAAGGGACTTTAATACCCAATTTAACTCAATAGATAGATCTTCCGGACAGAAAATCAATACAGAAACAATGGCCTTAAATATCACGTTAGAATAGATTGGTTTAATATTTATAGAACATTTCATCCAAAACTGCTGAATAGACATTCTTTTCAAGTGCACGGGGAACATTCTCTAAGACTAATCCCATATTAGGCCACAAAATAAGTCTCAATAAATTCCAGAAGACTGAAACCGTAGCAAGCATCTATTCCAACCACAACAGTGTGAAACTAGAAATCAACTGCAAGAAAACTGGAAAAAACAAACGTGGAGACTAAACAACATGCTACTAAACAATCAATGGATCAAAGAGGAAACCAAACAGGAAATCAAGAAATACCTGGAGACAAACGGGGATTAAAGCACAATTTCCAAAACCTATGGGACGCATCGAAAGCAGTTCTAAGAGGGGGACGTTCATAGCTATTTGGGCCTACCTCAAGAAACAGGAAAAATCCTAAATGAACAGCCTAACTTTACACCTCAGTGGACAGCACAGAGAGAAAACAGGTCCGTCATCGCGGAAAGATCTCCTGGGACAACATCGAACACGCTAACATTCATGTAATAGGGATCCCAGAAGGAAAAGAGAGAGATAAAGGGGCATAAAGCTTATTTGAAGAAATAATGGCTGAAAATTTTCCTAATTTAGAGAAGGAAACAGACATCTAGGTCTCCAGGAAGCATAGTGTTCCAAGCTCTGAAGTTTGGAGCGGGAGTTAACAAGACAAAGTGTGTAGGAGGCACAGACATGCTAAGGTCTCAGGAAAGGGGAGGTGGGCGTCAGAGGAGCTGAAAGGAGATGGGGGCTGAGGCTGGAGATGGAGCTGAGGACTCCCCAGGCTGTGGGATGCTCTCTGGGCCATGCTGGGTCCCCAGGTCAGGGAAACCCCTGAATAGTTTGTGGCAGGCTAGGCTCTGCTCATGGGTACAGGGGTGTAGGGAAATGGGTGGAGCTTCATTTCTCATCATGGCCTCACCTGCTTTTCACTCTGCACTTGCCCTCTGTTGTTGGGGTGATTAGCAGCCCTGTGCAAGGCCCCTGGGCCTCATTTGCAGCATCACCAGCTTTTCCACTGCTGCATGGGCCCCAGGGCTGCGTCTCCACCAAAAGGTAACATTTGTGCTGCTCCCTTCCTCCCCAGGGGCTCCATGTCCAGCCTGGAATCCTGCACCAGCGGCTTCTCCCAGCTCAGCGCTGCCACCTCCTTGTCCTCCTCCGGCCAGTCCCACAGCAGCTCCCTGGTCTCCAGATAGCCAGGATGGAGCCCTGAGAGGCAGCACACTCGCCTCCAGTGTCTGAAAGTGTCTACAAACAGAAGCCATCTTGCTGTGAGACCTGGGACCATGTGGGCTGCTGCCTGGGTCAGGATGCTGCCAAACGCAGGGTCTTTGGAGCTGACGGCAGTAATCAGCTCATGGCCTGCATGTGGCAGGAGCTCTAAGTTAGAACCATCTCCTTTGGGCTTCCTATAATGAAAAGCCAAGGAGTGGGTGGACTACCTTCAGGTGTGCCTGGCCTGGGGGCTCAGGGTTGTCATCGAGCTCATCCTTCCTTTTACTGCTGCCTCTGCTTTCCCTAGGACGGCCTCCATCTCAGGTGCCTTCCCCATTGCCATGGGGCTCTTTCCCTCTCTCCTGCAGAGAGAGCCTCTTTCTCCCAAAGTTCCTCCAACCTCCCAAAATGAGCCTAATCAGCCTGCCTGGGCCCCATGCCCTTTCAGATCCAATCGTGGTTTCTGGAGAAGGGAAAACCCCGATTGGCCAGCAGGGTCCTGTGTCGAATCTGGACCAATCACTGTGTGGGGAGATTGGGGTGCAGTTGTTGATTGGCCAGCCTGGATCGTATGCTTGTCCCTGGAGCCAACCACCTAGTCTGAAAAGCACAAGGGGCCTCTAGGAATATTGAGGTCCCCCCCAGAAGAAGGAGGAAAGAATACTGGGCAGGCAGAAATGACAGGTGTTCACCACAGCATCTGATTCCATAGCGAAGTCCTATATCCCAAGAGAGGTACAGTGAGCAGTTATATGAGTTACAGGCTCTGCTTTCTGTAGGGAGCAGCCTGCCCTGGACTTGAAATCCATTTTCCTATCGCTTGGCTTGGAAGGCCTAACACCGACTTGAAGAGGGTGGGAAGGCACAGGGTTTCTGCTAAGTTCTAGGCAGTGACGAAGCAGCTCCAGCTGCCTTTATACCCCTCTGGAGGTCTCTTTCTCTCCTGGGAGTTCTTTCATTATGACTTTTTTGGTCGTTAAGAAGCCTACATAAAAGGGTAACCATTCATGGGTGTGGGTAACAGGCCCGTCCAGCAGGGCTTGCTTCAGGTGAGGCTAGATCCAGGACCTCAACATGGCATCAGGATATCTCTGTGGGGTGGAGGCTGTGATTTTGTTGCATCTATCCTGGGTCCAATCTGACCCCTAGAACCAGCTCCAGTACTTTCCCCGAGCATAGGAGAGTTTGGGGTCTCCTTGGGGCCTACAGACATTTCTTTTTTCCTCCCCTGGGCCTCCAAAAAGGCAACAGGTCAGAGGTCACCAAGTAGCAGCCTGCAGTCTAATCTGGCCTGCCTTTAGTATTTTTGTTTATAGGGGGATTTTAAACGTGGGGCATTTCATCTAGAAATCAAGATTTCTGGCTTCCCTTAGGCACTTAGGAGAGTTGGTAAAATGCAACCACTATTGCCTCATAAAGGTGACAAACAGTTACCCTGGATGGGGCCACACCAGTCCCCACCCCTCTCTGTCGGCCCAGGCCTAGTCCACATCACTCGCTTGCATTGGACCTCACCGAAATGACTTGGCAGGCTGCCTGGGCTCCAATCTGGGGCCCAGAGGCTGGACATTACTTTTATCTCATAGCCTTGCTTACAGCTGGGGGTGGTCTCTGGCTGACAGAGTTGCTGGGCCTTGCCCAAGGGCTGGGTTTATAACCACAGGGATCATCGCCTTCATCCAGGCTTGGACCGACACAGCAAGGAGAGCAAGCTCTCTTCCCTATGAACCTCAATCCCAAACCTGGAGCCAAAAGGAGACATCCTTCTCCCTGCAGGGAGGGAGCCTCGCCCACCTCCGTGGGTTTTTTGTTTGCTTCTCAGGTATAGGAACAAAATCCAATACTGCATCCTGCATCAAGTTGTGTGTGCACACATGTGCAGGAGAGACAGAGGGAGGGTGATCAGAAACATTCTCAAAACTAATTGTTCCCATGTCACCAGGCATTTATTGCTAAGAGCAATTTGTAACACTGTCGGCTATCTTTAGATGAATTTTTAGCTTCCCTCTAAAAACTAGGTGTTATCCTAGAAGCGTTTTGGGGTAAGCTGCCCTGGCACTCCCTGCACACTTACTGTCTAGGACTAACACCCAGTGAAGGAAGGAGAAGCCTTTGACTTGGGGTTAGAAATGGCTTTTGACAACTGAAACCTAGATCTGCTGATTCGAGAGAGGAGGGTCTGCCATCAGCAGTCCAGCTTTTACAGGTGGAATGAGGGGCCTCAGGCCTGCTTAGCTCTTCCCTTGAGAGCTTGTTCCCTCTCTCAATTTCCCTTTCTCTCTCTCTCCCTCCCCCAAGAAAGCCCCAGCTCAAAACTGGCTTAAGCAACAAAGGGAATTCCCTGATTCCCATAACTGGGATAGCTGAGGATGGGTCTTGTTTCAGGTATGGCTGGATCCAGGAGCCCACTGTCCTCAGGCTCATGTGCTCATCTTCTTGGCCTTTCCCAGGCCTCTTGGCTCTGAATGTCTTGGCACACGGGCCTCATCCTCTCCTCCATCTGATGAGAAGTGGCTGCCGGCAGCCCATAGCTTACAACCACAGTGCTCACCATCTCTAAGGCTGAGAGAGTGTCTTTCCATTTTAAATAGAAAGCCAAAGAAAGTTATGACTGACCCAGCACAAGTCACATGCTCACTCCTGTGGATATATTAGCCAAGGGGCTTGGGGCCCTGTGATCGATATCCCCACGGGAAGCCACGGCGGCATGGGGGAAGGCTAACTGCTAAAGGGCAAGGGGAGCTGGGCCACAGAAGCAGCAGGTGGTCATGGACGGTGGTGTCTGCTGCGGTTCTCCTTTTGTGCTGGAGGTCTTTGGGGCCTATGTTGGAATATCATCAATCAATACGCCATTTTTCTTACCTCTGAGGCTTGAAATTAAAAATCCAAGGAAGGGCTGCTGAGCTCTTGGCTTCTAAATTTCCCTGGACCCCTGGGCTGGGAGCTCCTTGGCTTGGCTTCCTTATCTATCTTGTTCATTAACCTATTGTGACCAGGACAGAAACAACCCACTCGCAATAGGACCTGCCCAGGCCCTGGGTTTAGGCCTCGGTCTTAACATTTAGATGAGGTGGGGTTCGAGCCCCAACCATCCTTCCCCTCGATGTGTAAACCTCCAGCAGGTGACTTCACCTCTCTGTGCCTCAGTTCCCTCATCTGTGAAACGGGGACAGCTGTGCCTACCTCACTCATTGAGTCGTAATGGGATGAAACGAAAGAGTGTAACGTCTACAACCCAGCACACACTTCGCGGAAAAGCATGGGAGAAAAGTCAGCAGTCATTCTGGTTACTGAATGCTTCTCACCCAAAGACTGCAGATGGCTTACTGAGGACGCCTGCTGCTGTTTTTCATGGGACAGACGGCTCGGCACCATGTGCATCCAGAGGAAAGTGGGTGTCGGCCTATCGTCTCCCTCTGACTTTCTCTTTTAGAAACTGCTCGTGTTTTCTGGGCAAATCCACCCACGGGGAAGAGCACCAGTCAGAATGGTGTCTCCACAGAATGAGGGGAGTGTGGGGCTTTTTTCCCACTCTGCACTCTGGAATTTCTCTCCCTGTAACACGAATTGTTCAGTACAAATAGTATAAGTCTTTTCCACACAGTCTGTTTCAGCCAGTAGAACACTGTGTTTCTTGTTAGCCTGATCATTTGCTCCAAGCCAGAAGCATTAAATGTTTTAGATTTGGACATACCTCTCTTCTCTACTTCCTAAAACTGTGGAGGTTTCCCTTGGCTGGTTCAAGAATTACCCAGCTCCTGTTTCTAAGTTTCTAGAGACTTCTCAGTGGGGGTGATGTCACCGTCAGGGGTTGCAAACTGGTTCTTGGGGCTAGGCAGCATAAAAAAAAATCACATTTTTAAATATATAAAGCACAGATATACTGTATTAGTTTCCTGGAGCCACTGTAACAAATTATCACAAACTGGGTGGCTTAAACAGAGATGGATCCTCTCCCAGTTCTGGAATCCAGAAGCCTAAAATTAAGGCTTGGCAGGATCCAGGGGCGAATCCTTCTTGCCTCTTCCAGCTTCTCGTGGCTCCTGGTGCTCCTGGGCTTGTTAATGCCTCAGTCCAGTGTCAACCTCTATTTTTCCTTCTCCCCTGTGTGTCTCTTCTTTTTATTAGGACACTAGCCATTGGTTTTAAGGCCCACTCGAGGTCCTTAACTAATTACATCTGCAAAGACCCTTCTTCCAAGTAAAGCCACATTAGGAAGTTATGGGTAGACATAAATTTTGGGGGACTTTATTAACCTGCTGCCTGTGCATATAGCACATAAACAGATGTACATGCAGTTTATCGATGGTATTAAATGCAGACAGACCCCTGGGGCCCGCTTAGCACTGCTGACTTGTTATCTTGGGGGTAGGTTCCTGGATTCTACTTGCCAGGTATCCAGATGAAGGTGAGGGCCATGCTGTCCATCTTCCTGGGCCACTCTGCCCTGTACCCTAGGGTTTTACCCAAGTCTTAGCATTGTGTCTGAGAACAGCCACCGTCCTGATGTCAGAAAAGGGCAGGGGCCCTGTTCAGGGCACCGCCTGTCCTTCCTGTGAGCTCCCTCGGGACACGGCAGGGGTGCTGGCTGCCACAGACATCATGGGATTCTGAAAAGGCTACCTCGTTTTGGAGCAGGCCAAGGACTGTCACTTAGGAAGCAGAGGAGGTGGGTTCGTGTTACAGTTTAGGCTACATGTTTACACCAGCTCCTGTTACCCAGATCTGCTCAACACATCTCATCTAGGTAGAGGAAGCAGCCCTTGGCCTGCCTCAGTACAGTGTATTCGCTCATTCTCTGTGACCTTTCCATGGATTTCTCTGGAACTAGGGGTGACTCTCAAAGGAACAGGCAGCTGACTCATGAGTGTAGCATGTTGAGAAAGACAGAGTTCCCTGGGGTGGGCAAGCTGGGATCAGGTCTGCACCTCAGATCACTGCTGACGTCTGTCTCGGCAGAATCACCTTCCTGGGGAGCCCCCTGGGGTTTGGGCCTGGAGAGTGCAGAATACACTGGGGGCTCCCTGTGGCCCAGAGGCTTCCTCTGGGACCAATTCTCCCTCTGAGGCCAGGGCCTGCATCCAAGGCAGACACCTCTGGGGACTCCATGGAGGTGAGTCTCAGAGCACTAGCAGTGGGAGTTTGGGTGGGGCATGGAAGAAGCTGGAAAGAGTAAAAGGCCCTGGGTGGCTCCCAGGAATGTCGGATGCAGCTGTGGCTTTTTCCACAGCCCATTTACCTTCCCCTCCCTTCATTCCGCCCCCTACTCCATGCCAGCAAGGCATTTCTGAGGAACGTAGGTCCCCAGGAAGCACAATTTGAACCCTCTCACTTAAAAGGTTTCTAGAGCCAAGATTTTTCTGAGACAGACCCCTTTGAGAATCTGTTGAAAGCCATAGGCATCACACTAGAATGCCTCTTCAGTTTCAGGGCTCCTCCTCAGAGCCCTCAAAAGCCCGCTCACTGACCCCAGAATTGGAACATTTTTGAGGAGTCTTTCCTGATGCTAAAGTTTTATAAAGAGCATCCCAGCAGCTGAGATATGTGTCACCATGGTAACTGCCCAGCACACAGAACTCTCAGGGTTCCAAGTCAGGCCATCAGGACTTCTGGTCCATGTTCTGTGCCCAGGGGTCTTCCGTCACTATCACGAGGTGGGGAGGGGGCTCTTGTACTGTCATAACTGATTCATGTTAATCCCCAACTTCCAATCCTAAAGCTTCATGACTTTAGCTCTTGTATATTTGTGTCACACGTGTCCCCCTACTACCAAAGGTAGTATTAGAATCTTGAACATTTTTCTGCCCCCCTGCTGCATGTTCCATCTAAGCTCAGCAAATGCCTTAGTCTAAAATGTGCCTTCCCTGGAATTATGAGTGTCAGACTCTGGGTTGCCAGAGACCCAGAAATCCAATAGAGTTCTGCCTCAAGCAAAAATGGGGATTTATTGATCTAAATATGGCTTCAGGTACAGCTGAATCCAGGGGCTCAAAAGCTATCCCCTTTCTCTCCTGGTTCAGTTGTCCGTATTGGTTCTACTCTCCTGCTCCCTGTGGCCCACACCATGGAGGCTGGAAAATCTGGACAGTTTCTTTCCCCCAGTTCTAGAAGTTCCAGGGTGGGCTCTGATTGGCCAACTGAAACATATGCCTGTTTCTGAACCATTCATAGTTGCCACCTGGACTTAGAGGAAGAGGATGTTACCAGCCAAACCACAAGGATGGAGAATGGGGGACAGGGAGTACCCCAAAGGCAAACTGATGGAGATTTGGGGTTGCAGCTCTTGATGCCCTCCCCGCTTCCCTTCATTAGCGTGGAGGGCATCTGGATACAAGAAAACTGCAAGTTTCTCTCCGATGGCTACCTCAAGCATGTTTGCCAGTATAGTGCAGAGTGGAAGTGCCAGGAGTTAACCTCCAGGAGCAGCCCTCAACCCAAGAGGAGTGAGTGTGGGCTGATAAACCTGACAGCTTCCCCTGCCCATGGGTGGCACAGGTGCTTGCTACTGAGGCCCCAATGGGGTAAGCCCGGCTGCCCACATTGGGAGCTGCTCACCAATGCACTGTGTACGGGCTGCCCTTCTTTCTCCCCAACCCAGGGCTTCTCAGGGTCACCTCCAAAATACACTACCTGCTCTTACATTCTTGTCTCAAGTTTTGCTGCTAGGAGGACCCAGCCTCAGGTGGGGTGGTTACTAAGAGGGACTGGATGTTGGACAAAAATAATGGATACCCCTATGAAAAACTAAAAATCCTTGGGGCCACAGGGAAGGCAAACGTGTCCCAGTCACTGAACCAGGGGCTCCTCCAGCACATCATGACGAGCCCTCTTCAGGTACTGCAGTGCTCCTTGGGCCTGGAAACCAGAAGCCTCTGCACCAAACTGCAACTTTCCAACTCAGCTGCCAGCCCCCGCCAAGGACAGATAGAGACGCCTTTTGCAGAGGGCAGCTTTCAGGCCAAGGGTTTCCACAGCCTGTTGCCTCAAGACCCTGGATGGGGTGGGGTGGGGGCTCCCTGTAGATTCCTGGACCCTCCACCCAAGATTCTGACTGAGTGGGTCTGGGATGGGGTCAGAAGTCTGCAATCACAGAACACTCCTGGAGAATACATTCCGACCTGCAGCCAGGCTTGGGAACTGTCTTAGGAATATGCCAAAGTGATCCTGAGGTGCCTGGGAACTTGTCTGAGCTCTTGTCACTATGTCCTACCCTTGATCGCTGGGACCCAAACATCAAAGCAGCCTGGGGCCACTTGGTGCATTTAAAGAAAGCGAAATACAAAATGAACCTTCCAGGTGGAGTTGAAACACAAGCTTCCGGGAGGAACACGGGAACTTGGTTGCTTCCATTTCCAGGAGGAAATAAAAACATGTAGCACTTGGCTGGTTCCTCAAACACGTGACTGTCCCTAAGTTCCCAGATACACTGAGAATGCCCTGTTGCCATCCTTCTCCTCCCTCCAACCTGGGTTGCAAACCAGGAGATGGGCTGAGTGAGGAGGTAAAACCTTTAGTGGCCCAGTGGGCAAGGATCCCTGTCTCTACCTTGACCTCAACCCTGAGCCGGCCCCCTGGGGAACAAGACACTACAAGAAAACAGCTACATTCTCAGCTGTGGGTCCCAGATCGGCCCCCAGCTGGCCCTGCTGAAATCACTGATCCTAGCCCAGATCAACAAAACCACCCAGTTGACCCTAGAATCATGAAAAATAATAATTTTCCATAAGCAGTAACTTGTTTAAAGTCACCAAGTTTTGGGCTGATTGATTAGGCAGCAGTAGATAGCTATTACAATTTACCGTGTCTTAGTCTGCTTGGGCTGCTATGACAAATACCACAGACTAAATGGCTTACAAACAACAGACACTCATCTCTCACAGTTCTAAGAGGCTGGAAGTCCAAGATCAAGGTGCTGGCACATTCGGTTCTTGGAGAGGGCCTGCTTCCTGGCTTGTTGACAGCGTCCGTCTCGCTGTGTGCTCACGTGGCTTCTTCCTTGTAGAGAGGTTGTACTCCAGTCTTTCCCATTATTAAGGTGCTAATTCCATCATGAGGGCACCACTCACGACCTCATGTAACCTTCACTAAAATAAAGGCCTCACTACATTGGGGGGTGAGAGACTCAACATGAATTTGGGGGAACACAAACACGCAGTCCATCATGTGCATAGGTCTATGTGAGGATCTGTTGAAAGCTGCAGCACCTCCCCCACCAGAACAGCTAACAGTGTGATACATATTCATGCGGTGAGGGGGCGAGCTGCCAGGCACCTCTTGAAGAAAGAGTGGCCACAAGCTACCCTGAATCAGAGCTGTCAGGCCATAGGGAAGGGGAGTCAGTTGCTGGGGCTGCGATGAACTGGAGAAGGTTGGGGCGGGGCGGGGGTGGGGGTGGAGGGAGCTGGCTGTACATCCTCAGCTCCGGAAAGTTGTTGCCTAGTGAGGGCATCAGCTGGGGCCGCTAGCTCTCTTAAAGTGAAACCAGAAACCTGGAGTGGTTAATCTTTTGAAACACAGGCTATAATTTAAATTTCATTAAAGTGCAGTGTGCACTAAACCTTTTCCGCTCAAAGCATGGTCTGCATGGTCCTAGCACCAGCAGCCTCAGCACCACCTGGGAGTTTGTTAAGACTTAAATTCTCAGCCCCAGGCCATAATCTGCATTTTAATAAGATCTCCAGGTGACTCAGGTACACATTAAAGTAAGAAACCCCTGATTAAACAAAAACCATCAGGGAGTTGGAGGTGCTCTGGGCTGCCTGTTCACGACTTCTGATTCAGGTTAAGTAGCCCCACCTGGTAAGACCCAGGAGCACCCGGAAGTCCATGATTCCAAATTCAGGCTCCACCTGGGGGCTCCTTTAATTTAAGTGGTATAAAAACCCTCAGCGGCAGGACGACAAAATAGAAACCTTGTAAACATGATTTCGTACCCCCATTCCTTCTAAGTTGCTTCCTGTGACAGGAAATAGAATTTTCATTGGCAAATTCGGTGATAAGGTCTGTAGAAAAGGGTTCGGTCCCCTGATGTGGCCATCATCTCCTTCAACCACCCCTCTCCAAGAGGGCTGGCTGGACTCTGCCACTTGGTCATGACGCGGTCATGGTGGGTTCCGTTCGTTAGCAGGGCTTGCCTCAGGAGGCCAGAGATTCTTTGGCAGGGGTGCAGGCCCCCAGGGGACAGGCCTCACTGGGCAGCAGACACAGGCAGGCAGGGAAGGAAGCAGTCTCCTCCAGGGAGCACTGTATTGCTCAGGTTGCAAGTGCCATGGTAGACAGCCAGGTGAGGGGCCAAGGCACAGATGCTATCAGAAGCTTGGCTTGGCACTGGGGCCGAGACCACCCATGTGGACAGAGGCCTTGGACTCCCCCTGCAGAAGTCAGATCGCGTTGAAACGAGCCTCCAGAACAGGCCATGACGGAGAGCTGGAGACTTCAGTCCTTGAAGGGGTTGTGAATGTCCCCTGACTGCTCCTTCTCGGTGGCTAGGAGCTCACCATTCATCTCCTGCAGTGGGTGGTAGACGTAGGCCCCATCCAGATGCCGGCTCCGCTCTGCTCTGGAGCCGAGCAGCAAAGATACGTTCACCACTGTGCTGATCAGCAGAAGGAAAACCAGGGCCAGGGTAAGGGCCAGCCAGGTGGTCCTGGGGGCAGGAGAGAAACCCCAAGCGGGGGTTGTTGGGCCGATTTGAAGCTAGGGGAGTGCTGGAGGGACATTCCTTCCTCCCCTCACTTCACTCCACCCAGAACAGGGGCAGGGAGTAGGGGCTTCCAGAGACCACATGGGGACTGTCAAGGAGCAAATGGGCCAGGTGGGGCTGGGACCTACTCCAGACCCATGTTCAGGGAGCACCGAGGACAGTGGCTACGTGGGATGTAGCCGGTGCTGCCACATTCTCTCATATTTCAAGAGAAACCATGAGTAAAAAGGGTTTTACATAAATGTTCCTGATTTTCAGATGCTGCTAATAAATCTTTAAAACTGTGAAATTGTGCAAACACACTCAGAAGACCTAACCCATTCCTGGGAGACAGCAGTTTGCACCCTGTGCTTCAGAGGACTATGACAATTGAGGCTGGGCCCTCGAAACAGATGGAGCAGGGAGAACCCTTCTTCCAAGGCAGGAAATAAAGAGACAGGGTGAGGGTCTTTTAATGATCTTTTTTCATTCCTGTGAATCTTTAGCTGAAGACCTCAACACAAAAGTGGAAAGCAGAAGCTTGCCGGGGGCTGGGCTTGTAGCTATGCCCGTCAGCCCCCCACTGCTCCCTTTCCCCGGATGCCAATAGGTTCAAGGTCTGCAATGTGGTGGGGGTTGGGGTTGGGGAGGGTGGGAGAAGGGTGGTGGCTCAAAGTCTCACCCCTGAGGAGTTTGAGTTTCAGGCCAGGGCGTGAAGCTCCTGGAGCCACTGTCCCTGCTCTGGTGTATTTTCAAAGCACATTTCCAGCTTTCTCCAGGCCTCACCCCACCCAGGCACACAGGGTCAGGACCTCCAGGGAGGACCTGGCAACTGCATTACTGATGAGCTCCCACGTGTTGCTTCTAGGACAACCCCGGAGGGCTCTTCATTCATACCCATACCTGGTTCCCATCCCCAGAAGGGGGCTGGGGTAGGGCAGCGCAGGCCTGGCTATGGGAGGTGAGAACCATGAGAAGCGAGGTTCTCAAAGCCAGTCCCAAGACCATCTGTGTCGGCATCACCTGGAATGCAGGTTCATGGCTCCACCCCAGACCTCCCAAGGCAGGAAGTCCCGGAGTGGTGCCCAGCACTCTTTTAATATACCCTCGTCTCTAAAGTCAAGTTTGAGACCCACTGCATTAGAAAGTAAAGCTGCCAACACAAGGCCTGAGCGCAGAGATGCCTGGGAAATGATGCCAATTACTCCAAGCCTGGTGCCTCTGCACCAAGAGCTGCGAAGACACGTCCTGAGTGTCCTGGCCAAGTCCACGCCTGCCCCCTCGACTCCCACTGGGGTGGTAACCAGGCTCCTTCTCACCATCTCCCTGAGAGTGTCCAGGCTCCTTCTCACCATCTCCCTGAGAGTGTCAGCTGTGACACTCCCTGTGCTTATGTCAGAGAAATGTTACCTGGATGCCTAGCTGCCTTCTGCTAGTCTCGCCCAGTCCCTGAGCAAAAGCCACACCTCCCAGGTGGAGGGAAGGGGACTCCTCTTCCCATCACTGCCCCAGGTCCTCCCAAAACACCTACCCGGTGAGAAGGGAGAGTTCTCCCGTCTGCAGGGTGACTTCAGATGGCGGGAGACACTGCTTTGCTGTAAGACATCAGGGTGAGGCTGAGGGGTAGGGACGGAGTAGGTCTGCCCTCTCCTGCCCCTAGGGGGCTTGGAAGGAGCTGTACCTTGGGAGAGGATGCTGTTCAAGGTGGGTGCCCAGGTGAGATTGCAACTGCCAGTCTGGGGGTCACAGGGACACTGGTGTTCACATTCGCAAGGTTTCTGACAGCCTGGCCCGTGCCAGCCGAGGGGACATTCTGCAGAGAGGAGATGGGAAGATATGGGTGGGGGCCTCGGTGGTAGGGCCCCTCTCTGCACTGACAGGATGGGCCCCAAGTATGTGCAGAGCCCGGCTAAAGGAAAGGGACCCCGCCACACTCCCCCAGGCCAGACCCTGGAGGTGCCCTGGGTGGTGTTCCCGCCTGGCCGACTCAGGGGCCTACCCAGCTTACCCTGAACACAGGTGTCTCCAGTGAAGCCAGGGGGACAGGTGCAGGTCCCCTGAGCCAGGTCACAGGCTGCTCCATTCTGACACTGGCACTTCTTGGCACAGTCCTCGCCAAAGGAGCCATTGCTGCAAGCTGGGATGGGGGAAGGGAGGTCTTTGCAAAACTGTCCCTGTCCCTCCCAGGCTGTGGCCAGCAGGGTTGTGAATGGACCTCAGCCACCCCGAGCGGCCTTTAGGCTCACATATTCTCCCAACAGTTACTGAGACTGTGCCAGGCCCTGAGGCTGTCCCTCATGAAGCTTCCAGTCCAGGAGGGCAGGCGGCCAGGAAGCCAGAAAGCAAACATCTAAGTAACAAGTGAGGACAAGCACCGCAGGGACATGACCTCATGGCAGCAGCAAACCACTGTGGAGGTGAGGCAGGGAGGTCTCTGAGGATATGACATTAGGCTGAGACTTGGAGAAGAGGAGCAGAGGGGAGCATAGTGCGTGTGGAGGTGCTGGAGCACCTGGGGCCTGGCAGGTCACAAGAAAGAATTCAGGTTTTTACTTAATGCAAAAGCCACTGAAGGGTTTAAGCAGTGAATGGTTGTAGTGGGCTGAATTGTGTCCCCTCAAAAGATATGTCGTAATCCTAAAACCTGTGAACGGGCTTATTTGAAAATAGGGTCTTTGCAGATATAATTAAGGATCTCAGGATGAGATCATCTTGGATTAAGAGTGGGCCCTAAATCCAGTGATCAGGGGTCCTTGTAAAAAGAGATCAAAGAGAGAGACTGAACACACAGGGAGCCACCAGGAGCTGAAAGAGGCAGGAAGGAGCCTCCCCTAGACGATACAGAGGGAGCATGACTTTGCTGACACCTTGATTTTGGAGTTCTGGCCTCCAACTGTAAGAGATTTCTGTTGGTTTAAGCTGCCCAGTTTTGGGAATTTGTTGCAGCAGCCCCAGGACATTAATGCAGTGATTTACACGTGAGGTGAGAGCGGGAGACAAGAGGCAAGCGATGTGCAGACCAGGAAGCAAGGATGAAGGCAGCTGCCACACTCACCCTCTCCCCATGTGCCCAGGGGCTGGGGAGGGACTGGCCTGGTGGCTTTTACCTTCACTGCAGTTGGACCCTGTCCATCCAGCTTCGCAGCGGCAGCCGGCTGCCAAGACAAGACCGAGAAGGTCAGGTGAGGGTCCAGGCAGGGCCCGGCAGGGAGAGCTGGGAGCCCAGGTCAGAGCTGACTCCCCAGAGCCCTCACTCACTCTCTGTGCAGAGTCCGTGCTGGCTGCAGTTGGAGGGGCCGCAGTCCAGCTCGTTGCAGGCGGCACCCCGCCAGAAGTGCCCCGTGCACTGACAGTGCCCCTCCACGCAGGTCCCATGGCCACTGCAATCCGGAGGCTGGCAGCGGGGCTCATGCACACACACCACAGTGGACACACTTCGAGGACAGCGCCACATGTTGTCCTGGCTGCAAGGGGACAGCGTTTGAAGAGACGCTGCAGTGCTGGCCATCTTCAGCCAGCCTCTCCAACTCCCTACAGTAGCTCATGAGAGCTGCCTCTCTCTCCACTGTCCCATCTCCAGACTTTTATAAGTAATTCCCAACCCCACAATCCCTCCGACCCCAGGGCCTTTGCAGATGCTGTTCTTGCTGCCAGAAGGCTCTCCTATGCCCCTGCTTAGCCACCTCCTCTTCCTTCAGATTTCGGCTCATGCTTCATTATCCTGAGAGGTTTTTTCTGACCAATCAACTTCCTGTCACCAACTTAAGTAGCACTGGTACACTATGCATACTTCCTGTAAGAACGAGAGGCAGGGATCTCAGTTCTTCCTGTTCACTGCTGAATCCCCAGAGCCTGACACAGAGTAAGTACTCAATATTTGTTGAATGAGACAGTTGGGGACAAGCCTGAACTTGGACCTCAAGAAGAGGGCTCTGATATGCTTACCAGTGATCTGATGGGTAACTGGACAAGGTTCCACTGAGCACGAAGGTGGCGGAGCCTCCTCCATCCAGGTTGATGGCATTGACTACATCCTGTTTCAGCAGGAACTCTGCCATCTCCCACAGGTTAACGCTGCGGCACAGGGGCAGTGATGTTGACTGTGCCCACCACCATTTCCAGTTTAATTCTTCTTACTTTCCATGGTGGACAATATCATGCCCATAGTGGCAGGCAAATTTTTAAATGGCCCCCCAAAGATGTCTTGTCCTAATCCCTACAAGCTGTGTATATGAGATCACTCCTGTGCTTATGTTACATTACGTGGCTGTCAGTAATTCCCAACCCCACAATTACATTACGTGGGTAATGTCCACGAATCGGGGCACTGTCCACGAATCGGGGCACTGGCCTGGATTATCTGGGTAGGCCCAGTGGAATCGCAAGAGCCCTTAAAAGCAGAGAACTTTCTTTGGCTGGTGGCGGAAAAGGAAGTGAGAGATTGGAAACATAAGGGAATCAGAAGGATTCGACACACCTCTGCTGGCTTGAAGATGGGGAGGGTACACATGAGGAGGAATGTGAGTGGCCTTAGGAGCCGAGGCTCCAGCTGAAAGCCAACAAGGACACACAGACTTCAGTCCTACAACTACAAGGAACTGCATTCTGCCGACAACCCGAATGAGTTGGGAAGAGGATTCTTTCCCAGAAGTTCCAGGTAAGCACCCTGCCTGGCCAACAGTTTGACTTTGTGGGATGTCCTAAACACATACATAGCCCAGTGAGCCCTCCAGATTCCTTACCTACACAACGATGATCTGACAAATGGGTGGGAATTTGTTATGCAGCAACAGCAAATTAATACGCTCTCTTTACAGAGGAGGGAACTGCGTCTGAGAGGGTGAGTGACTAACCTGTCTATGGCCATAGAGCTGGCAGATAGCCAAGACGGGACTGGAACTGAGGTCTTCTCCCTGATAACTTTGTGATCATTTTCTTTTACCCCAACTGGAGCTCAGGAGGGAGGAGGCCTAAGCTGGGGAGACTGAGAGGATGTGTGTGGAGGAATAAGAGTTCTTAGAAGTAGGACAGATCTAGGGACCCTCTTCCTGTTGAAAGGCGGGGGACAGATGGGTAAGAACATCCCCAGGCAACTGCTGGGGGTCAGAAGGACAGCTGTCTGGGTTCGAGTTCTTCAGAGTAGGACTCAGCCCAGGCTCACAGGCTCTGGTTTCCAGCACTCACCCCCGCTGCTCTGTTTGCCCGTCTGCATGGAAGAGCACCAGCTGCCCCTTCCGGTCGTGGCCCACAGCCGTCCTGGCCGATATCACATTCACAAATTTGCTGAAGGAACCTGAAGGAGAAGCAGCCTGGGTGATCAGTGGCCCTTTGGGAGGGCTTCACGGCTCTGCCTGACACTTCCTCAGTCCAACACCACCTTCCAGGCCACACCGTCCAGTGTTTCCTTGACTTCCCCCTGCCCCATCCCAGTTAGTGTCCACATAGTAGCCAAAGGGTTAAGTGTAAATCAAGTAATGTCAGCCTCCAGGTGAAAACCCTCTTATGGCTTCCATTGTTCTTAGAACAAAATTCAAACACCTTACCAAGGCCCGGCATGACCATCATGGCCTGCTCTTAGTAGCTCATCTCCTGGGGCTCCCCTCTCACTACCCTGCAGCAGCTCTCTGTTTCCTCTAGCTGGACTGTACTTCTCCCCAGCTCTCCCCGTGGCTTCCTCCTTCCGATCTAAATCACCCCCTTATGAGGCCATCCCTGACTGCTTAGTCCAAAATAGTCCATTTCCACATTAGGGCCATGGTGTACTTCCCTGCTCCAGTATTCCACATTCCAATGTGGTTCTCAAAACTTGAGTGTCCATCAAAATCACCCAGGCGGCTTGTTAAAACACACAACCTTGGGCCTCACCCCCAGGGACTCTGATCCTGTAGGTCTGACGCGGGCCTGAAGTTCTGCATTTACATCAAGCTCCTGGGTGACGCATCTTAGCAGCACTTCTCTATTTCTTGCCCATAGCTCCTTTCCTCCACCTACCCCCTTACCCCGAACTTTAATTTTCTTAGCACCTACCACTTCTTTTAGCCCACTATGTATCTATTTTCTCTCTTATATATTGAACAAGCACCTTATCTGTCTTAATCTCTGATTCCCGGTACCCAGAACAGTACTTGTTGAAAGCCTTTCCACAGGACCCCACTGGTTCACAGAAGGGCTGTTGCCACCCGGCCCCACCTGTCTCCTGTGTCTCTTCACACTCGGCCGCCTGGCTCTCGTTGATGTAGACACTTCCATTGCGAATCAGCCACACAACTCCACTCAGCAGCTGCACAAATGGATTCTTAGTGTCCAACACTTCCTCTTCAGTCAGGTACCTGGACAAAGGGAAGGTGTGAGGTGCACTTACCTATGGGGGGCAGCTGCAGATAGTGGGGTTTCTTTCCTACTGCACCCTCAACAGCCTGGCTGCTTGATTGATTCCTCTTTCTGCCCCAGGAACCTGACCGGTCTTGATCCTGAGCAGCCTTAAACAGTCTACAAGGTAGACTACACTTAATAAAAACAACCATCCCTAACAGATCTCAATGTTCATCTATGGCCTTCAATTTCCCAGGCTGAAACTCTGGCCAAACTACCACGGGATGTCTGTACAGCTCTTCACTGATCTCCTTGCTTCTACTATGGCCCCACCAGCCTAGTCTCCAGCCAGGTTTAGAGCAAGCTTTTAAATAACCATAGTCAGTACTGTCATCCTGATTCTCTGCTCATTCCTTCGGTCTCTGGTACACACCGAGTTCCTATGCACCTCTGAGCCTTAGTGCTTGCTGTTACTTTTGACTGCAATGCTTTTCCTCCAGTTCCAACCCTGGTTAACTTGTGATTAAACTTCAAGTTTCAACTCAAAGGTCATCTTCTCAAGCCTTTCCTGACGACACTCCCTAAAATCAACTCTATTTACAAGAGGTTCACCTTGTTCATTGCTTTGCTACACACACACAATTTTATTTTTTCTTATTTCCCTGACTTTTATTTCTGTTTTTTACTAATGAGAGAAGTCCGCGAAGGTAGAGGCTGTGTGTGCGTGTTCACTGCTATATATATCCCCAGTGCGCAGCATTTCCTGACACAAAGCAACTCTCAATGACAGAGGATGACGAATAAACCTTGCAAGGAGGGTATTACTATCTCCATTTTGCAGACGAGGAAACGGAAGCTAAGTTTAGTGAGGTGACTTGAACACAGTCGCATGGCTACATCCCGAATCTCAGGCTTTCTGCCCTCGACAGTTACGGGGCTTCCTGCCTCCTCACCCTGTGACCAGAGTCCCGTCGCGGCGGATCCCGAACTGCGCGTTCTGCAGCCCCCCGGCGCTGCTCACCCGCTGCCCGTCGCTCACCACGTTCCCCAAGCACTCGCCCGTGTCCATGCGGAAGAAGCCGCCATTCTGGGCGACGCTGCAGCCGGCCGCCCGCACCGTCTCCTCCACCGTGGCGCGGCGCCTCGACGCGCAACCGCCCGGCCCGCCGGGTTCCAGCACCGAGAAGGTGCGTAGGGGCTCGGCGGCCCGCGTCAGGTGGCCAGTCACCGCACGGTCCGCGAAGTGCGAGACGAAGGTGCGCACCGCGGGGCCGCGGGTGCCGGGGGTCGCGGGGGAAGGCGGCCAGCTCTCGTGTTCTAGGCTGCCAGTGCGCACCCTCGCGCAGTCCCGGGCGGAGCGCGCGCGCATGCCGGAGTACGGCAGCAGCAAGTCATCGTCGAGGGAGGGCCTGCAGGGTTGGAGAGGCCGTAAGCTCGGAGGGTTGTGCCCCGGGTCGGGGGACCCCCGAACCAGGCTCACACCCCGGGAGCTGTACTCACCCCCAACCGAAGCCGCCGGACGCCTCCCAGAAGAAGCTGAGCAGCGAAAGGAAAAACAGAAGCCAGCATCCCATGGAGGCCGCCATGTTGGACTCGAGCCTCCGGTCACGTGGGTTCGACCCACGTTACTCAAGACCTCTGGTGGCAGCTTTCAGTTTTGACAATTGCTACCTTTTGGATCTCTGATAGGGGAGGATCTCGGCCTGTCATTTACCGTGCTTTTAGGGGAAGGGCGTGGCGCTGGGGGAGTGGCAGGAGCTTTTTATATTGATGTAATTTCAAACCTACAGGTTTTTTTTGTACTTATTCATACATATTTTTTTCTGAACTATGTTTAGCTGTGTTGCATACATCTTTATCCTTCACCGCAATACTTCACTATATATAGTGTCTACCAACAAGAGCATAAGCACATAAGCACAGGTCAAGTAAAATCAGGACATTTTCTATTGATAGAGTTCTATTAAGTGAGCCACAGTTCACATTCGAATATTGTCAAGTGTCCCTATCATGTCCCATTAAAAAAGAGACGACAGGCCCAAAATGGAGTCCCTTGTGCTACACCTGAGGTCGCCAAACGGAGACTTAATACCTAACCCAACTGTAGTTTCGGCCTCTCCTAGGAAGGTAATCTTAACATGTCAGTCTGGAATTCCCTGGCCAGCACTACAGAGGTAATGTGTGTGGACAAAAAAGGGGTTTTCCAGAAAGTAACCTTACATAGTATGCTTATTACAAAATCCTAATTGGGCAAGTCATAGACAGCCCATAGACTGTCCCTCAGGCATATAACTACTTTAGTAAAAGGCTTATCTTTGCCTTAAGCAAGCCCTACCCATCGTTTCTGTGCATCTAGGTTAACACACCCACCTTTGAAGTGCCCCCTCTTAGGCCCCTCCTTCTAAAGCATAACCACCCTCAAGAGAACACATAATCTTAACTAGTCTGTACTCCAGTCCCTGCTTTGCTTTCTTACACCTTCATGTTATCTTCCTTCAATCCATCTTTAATCACAAATGCATAAAAGAGATTGCGAACTGTTATTCTCTGAAGCGTTTTTGTCAGTCTGTTGAGATCCTGCTTCCAGGGGTTTCCTCTGGCTCAAATAAATTGTTTATAAAAATTCTCTACAGGTGTGGACTTCTTACATCGACACCTGTCTGATAGACACCTTTCACCCCTTGAAGGAGGTGATCTTGCCTGAAACAATTCACTCTTTTTCCCCCCGTCTGCCTATAAAAGCCTTCCATATAGCTCCTTGGAATTCTTTTTTAATTGCTAGGTGGGATGCTGCCCAATTTGTGAATCAGTGAATAAAGCTAATTAGACCCTCAAATTTATGCAGTTTAATTTTGTTTTTTAACAGTCCTTTTATAGCTATTTCCCCCACATCCAGGAGCCAGTCCAGGAGCTGTATTTAGTTGTCATGTCTCTTTGGTCTCCCTGAATCTGGAACAGTTCCTCAGCCTTTCTTTGTCTTTAATGAGCCTGACATCTCAGAAGAGGACAGGCAGGTCAGCTACATAATTTGCAGGAATCCTTGTTAAAATATTAAGAATTTAAAGATGGCAAGTGCAGAGTGTGAAAGCAAGCATGAGACTCCTCTGTGAGTGGACCCTGTGCACCTGCACAGGTTGGAAGCCCATGAAGCTGGACTTGTAGCATGTGCTTCAAGCTTCCTTTGAGAGGATACTTCTCTTCAGGCCTCTGGTCTAGGGCAGTATCCAGGGTTAGGCAGCCTGTTGGTGTCCATGCAATGCATAGGCCAGGAGACAGCACAAGTCTGGATTGGCCTTTGGTGCCACGGGTACTTGAGGCCAACCTAAACACTTTCTGTCTACAGGTGAAGAGGAGTTTCCCACTTAAATGGCCAACATTTCTAATCAGTCCTTTGTTCTGCTTCTGTAAACATGCTTGCTGCATAGGCCAAAGATCTCAGAGTCAACTGAGAGCTCACCCTCCCCTTAAGATATATTGCTTTTAGTGTTTAAACAGATGTATCCCCTCCCTTTAAGATGTATTGCTTTAGTGCTTGTTAGAAAATCCCATGCTCTATAACTGCTTGCAGCCCATAGCAATTTCAGGGGTCTATAAATCAGCCCGTGCCAACTGTAACAACGTGGATATAAAAGTGAAATTGCCCCTAAGCTCTGCGCCCAGGTTTTCAGAGCACTAGTTCTTCTGGGACTGCCAGCGTAATACAACTGAGTTCTCTTTCTCTCTGGGTTACTACTTGGATTTTCGCTGGTCTGATTTTTGAAGCTTTTGGGATTTTCCATAACACGGGCAGCATGATTATTGCTTGAATTCAGGTCTTTCTTTGAGCCACCGCCCCTAAGAGCCAATCAGGGTGAGTATACTAGGTTGGATAGTGTCTCTCAAAATTCACAAACTTCCCAGCACCTCAGAATGTGACCTTCTTTGGAAGTTGGATCTTTGTGGATGTGATTAGTTAAAGTGAGGTGATACTGGGGTAGGGTGGGCCCCAAATCCGGTCTGATTGGTGTCCTGATGAGAGAAGAGACACACAGAAAGATAGAGGGAAGACAGCCATGTGAAGAGAGAGGCAGAAACTGGAGTGATGCGTCTACAAGCCAAGGAACGTCAAGGATTGCTGGCAACCACCAGAAGTCAGGAGAGAGGATTTTTCCTCTCAAGGCTTCAGAGAACACACAGCCCTGTTGACACCTTAATTTCTGAACTAATGGGTGACCTCAAATGACCCATGAGTGCTCTGAGGCCTGTGGGGAGACCAAAGTTAGTTCACTTAAGTTAACCACAGTCAAAATGACTGCTTCTTTTGGGGATTAAATGACCTGGCCTTACGCAAATATATTGATACGAAGGGATTGTGTTTTTTTGATCCTTATATTCAGCCTGCCAAAAACCGTCAGCAAACAAGCCAAGGCCTGCCGCCAACTTCCCAGCTTCCGAAGTCCTTTTTTTTCCATGTCAATTAGGAGTTGGCAGGTGGCAGGCAGTCTCTGACATTTGGTCTTCTCCCTACTTTAATGCTTGTCACTCCTTTGCCAAGTTGTTCTAAGTACATAAATGCCACATAAATTCTTCATTTGAACTAAGCAGTCTCTTACCATTAATTAAACAAGGATGTCATTAGTCTGCTGTGGCTGCCTACAAAGTAAACAAACCAAAATGTTAACCTGTATAAATGCCTCTACGTTAGGAAATCAAAATGCTAAGGACAGCCAATCATAAACAGCTAACTAGGCTTTCAGCTACAGCCAATCAATTTTCTTTGCTTCCCTACTTCCTCTTCAGGAGTCTTCTCTGGCTCTTGTCAGGGGAGTGCTCCTATCCACTTTGGTTTGACGCTGCCCGATCTGAATCAATTTTTGCTCAGATAATCTTTTAAAATTTTAAATAAGCCTCAGTTTATTTTTTATTAAGCCCAAATCCACAGTTCTAGCCAAACCAGCGATCTGGCTCAGGGGTTTCTCCTTCACTCACATCTACTCTTCATCTGGAATACTTGGTCCCCTCTTAGCATGCTCTGGGTTCCACCATCATGTGTGGATTCCTCGCTGATGAAACAGACCAGCCATGCCCTCCTGGAGCTTATATTTTAATGGGGGAAATAGATACCAAATGATACAGGCATGGTGAGAGCCCGGAAGAAGAAGCAGGACGGAGAGAGATCGGGATGGCCTCTGTAAACCCATTTAGATGAAGACATACAGGATAGGAAAGAAGGGACAGCTGGAGGGAGTGGGGGACTGTTGTGACCGAAATAACCAGGCCCAACTCGAGTGCTCTAATCCAAGAGACAGTTTATTAGCCGGCGGCTGTCCTTGCAAAGGAGCAGCCCCGAGACTCAGGGGCACAAAGGTTTTAAGCCCTCGATCCCATCCCCCACATCCTTAATCTTTACACAAAAGACTATATCTCCTCCATTCATTAACTGATAACTAAGAGGTGGGTAAGCAAGCAGGGGTACAGAAGCAGAATGCATCATTGTTAAAATATTTTGTACCTATAGGCAGTGATCCGGCCAGTAAATCCCTTTAGTTAATAAATTTTTAGCAGATAACTAACTAGAAGTGAGACATGGCGGTTAGCACGTACCATGTCTTATCCTTAACCTATTGTTTCTAAAGGTGAGGTCACTACAGGACCAGAGCCTTGCAGGCAGCGGGCACAGCAGAGCTAGGTGACAGGAAAGCAGCCTGGGAGGTGAGCAGAGTGAGGGGAGGGTGGAGGTGGGAGGGCCAGGCCCAGCCAGATCCTGCAAGGCTTTAGACAAATAAATTTGGATTTCCGCCCAAGTAAAACAGGAAGCCACTGCAAGTTTTTTTTTTTTTAAACAGTTTTATTGAGGTATAATTTACATACCATAAACTTTGCCTGTTTTAAGTGTACAAATAAATGTATAGAAATATCTCAGTATCACCTTGGTCCACTTTTAGGACCTTTTCATCACCCCTTGAAAGTTCTGTAGAGTGCTTTTATTTGTATTAAATGTCTGTAAAAGGCAAATCTGCCGAGACAGAAAGCAGATTAGTGGTTGCCTGGGGCTGGGGCTGGGAACAGGGAGTGACTACAAACAGCACACAGGAAGGTTTTAAACCAGAGGCTGACAAGATTGGATGGCCTCCTCCTTGAACCCTCAGTCCAAGTGCATCCTTGCCTTTGCTAGTTTATACGCCCGCCCTGTCAGCTGTGAGGCACTGTTCCCTGAAGATGCTTCTCTGTTTATTTTTTTCATGCACTTAGCAGGCATTGAATTTAGCAAATATGTGTTTCCTCCGCTAATGTAGGACATGAACAACATTTATGCATTGGTATTCGATTACCAATTGAGGAAAAGAATGAAATGTTTGAGCAGTGCACGCAGTCTTTCCCTACCTGAAGCTCTGCTTGATTATGACTTTCCTAATATTTGCTTCCTGCCTTGACTGTCACCTCTTTGAGGGCAGAGACCGCATCTGCTTTTTACCGCTTTTCCCTAGCATTTTGCATGGGACCTGGCACATAGTAAGCACTTTCTTATTGAGACAAAAAAAAAAAAGGGATCCATCTGCCTGTGCACGTCTAAGCCAAAGAAGAGATATGTGCAGGTTTTGCGGCAAAGAAAGTAAGGTTTATGAGAGAGTTGCAAATCCCGGAGACACAGGCAAGCTATCGCTCAAAGGCCTGGCTCCCTGGGCATCTCACGAGTACAGACTTCATAGGGAAAAATATGTAGTCATGGAAACTAAGGGAGTAAGAGTAGTGGGTGCTACTGGTTGGGCAATTAGAAAAGATAAGGTCATGAGGGGGATGAAGTAATTTATCATCATGTCTGGTTCTGGAATCAGCCATGGCGCCATTCTATCTGCTCCCCATCCCATCTGGTCCCGTTGATAGGGGCCATTATTTACAAAATGTACTCACAGAACTTTTAATCGCTTTATTTCCTTTCCCTGGGAAAAAGCCCCTCTCCCTCAAACTCAGGTGGTTACCCTGAAACTTGTAACAATATCTAAGAACCGGCTTTGAGATGTTGAGAGGCAGGAGGGTCTATAGTACTTCTGGGGGGCAGGTGACTTTACGAGCTCCCTGCATTCTGCATGGACTTAGGGAGCTGCCGGCTGTCTAGACCAGACTCAACAATGCAAACAGCCCAAGGTCTCTTCCATCAGTGAAAACTTAAGACACAACAATTCAAGGAGGCTGGTTTTTCTCCCCCTACTCATTTAATTCCGCAAGCATTTATTAAACATTTCTATGTTCCAGACAGTTTAATAGGAGCCAGGCTTGTGAAGGAAGCAAGATATTGCCCATGCCCTAAAGCAGTTTACAATCCGATGATATAATTGGCAAGTACACAAATAAATGGCAGAAAAAGACACCAAAAGAGCATTGTATAAAAGAGAGGTAGATGGGGGATGGGAGATTTCATAGGACAAGTGGCACTCCAGTTGAATCTTAAAGGACAAATAAAATCTTAACTGAATTGGAGGCTGGAGGCAGAACAGGTAATCCAGATGGAAGAGAATAAATTATGTCCTTGGAAACGCAGAGCGTTCTGGTGAAATGTTGCCTGGTCCAGTCTCCCCAACCAGTGGTGTGTGTGAGGGAAGTAAAGGCAGTCGCTGAGACAGAGAACGGGGAAGAGTGGGCACGTGAGCTCATCTCAGCTCTTGCTAGTTGTGATTTTTCTTCCTTCCCCTCTTCTCTCAGATCTGGATTCATGCAACCGTCCTGCAGAAGTTGTTCCCAGAAATTGGTTCATACTAAGGTGACTTGACAGAGAAAGTCTTAACTCATGACTTTCCTCATTTTGCATTAGGATTCCTTTCTCTTGAAAGTGACTTGTAAGCTCAGGTTTCTCCTAGAGCCAACACTCCCCTCCCCCCGCCACCTCATATGATAACTAACACCTTCTAGAAAGAACTGGTGTCTGGCTCCTGTGGCTTATCTATCTCAAATTTAGGAAGGAAGGGGGTAGGGAAAGGGGCATAACTCTCCCCTAATCCAGTTGTGTGCCCGTCTTGGTCAACTTTTGTTTGCAAGGCAATGTGCAAGACATCCTTTTTTTTTTTTCAAAGACATCCTGACGCATACGGAGTGCCAAATGGGCATTAAATCCTGGCGCCTAGTTCCCCAAGAAAATGACAACCTCAATAGCAAGTCAAACTTATCAACAGAATCCAGGAACATTCCTGTGGGCCTGACAATTTAAGAGCAATTTTGGGAAAGCATCCAGGGGCAGCAGCAAAGAAGATTGGACAGAGGAAACTAACTCCTAAAGGAAAGATTAGAAGAACCCCTCCCCCAAGGGCATTTCAATTCATATTCTCAAATATGACTAAATTGATGATCAGCAGTGATTTCTCACTTTGAAGCAAAGCAAGATGATGGACTTAGCCTTCCAGCCCAAGGACTGAGTTTTTAGCGGGTTTTTCTACCCTGCAGTGTAATTTTGATGCCTGTCTGCATGCAGCTTGAAATCAGCACCGCAAATGGCCTGGACCCATAATAAGGTTCCAGAAAGTCTTTTCTCAAACACTGGATTAGAGCTCCAGCTGACATGTTAGGGTATACTCCCATGGGGGCAGGACACAAGGGAGACCCTCAGGCTGGGCACGAGAGAAACGTTAATGAGTCAGCTGTCCCTTCCTGCTGTCTCAGACAGGTCCCAAGTAACCTGACATTGTCACCGCTGCGGTAGCAGGTAACACTTACTTGGTACTTACTGTGTCACAGGTACTGTTCTTAGTCCTCTACAAACAGAACTCTTAGAGCAGTGGAGCTAATAGTGAGGTAGGTGCTATAATTATCCTAATTGTACTGAGGAGGAAACATTCACAAAGATGCTAAATGACTTTGCCCAGGGACACCAAGCTAATGAATGGGACAACTCAGGACTTGGACTCAGGTAGTCAGGGCACAGAACACATCGTTCACCATTATGCTACACTGCCTTTTGTAAAATGACATGACCGTGACATGATGTGACTTCATGATACCACAGAGGATATAAAGATTATATGTGCTGCCTTTCCGGCTCCTGTCTCAAGTTCTAGGTCATGACTTGAACTGTTATTTTCAAGTACCTTATTTCTCCCACTAGGGAAGATGCAACAGTTGACAGCTGAACAAATTGCCTTCCAAACTCCAGTTTATGGGTCGCTTCAGAATTTGCATTGAGTGGGGTTGAAGACTCAGAATACAGCCCCAGAAGTTGTCCAAAAGGCTGAGAAACAGGGCTCGACTTTCCACTCAACTGCTCTCTGAATTTATTCATCTGCTGCCGTGCCTGGAACCATCCCAGCCTTCCTTCCCAGGCCCTGCTCCTCGAGGGGATGAAGCTGGGGTGCCTTGCTCTCAGGTGCCTCCTTCTCAGGGTGTGACCTAGGATTCCAGGAAGGAGGGATGAAAGGTATGGATTTTATCTTCCTGGGTGGCAGGCGTGGAGCCGTTCATGTCAGTTGGTGGTGCCGGTGTGGCTTGCTGCAGCTCTCTGTTTGCTGGGGGGTACTGTGCCAGGATGTAGAGGAAGCCACCCAGGGCCCCCACGGCCATGGCTGTGTTGTGGGAGGAGCAGCCATCTGGGGAGAGAGACAGAGGCCCCTCTGTGAGTGCTGGGTGGTGACCACAGTTCCGTCAATGCTTTTCAGATATCCCGCCAGCCAGCCTGGTGCCAGCAGATCCACTTTGCCAGGCCGGGCACCCATCCCCTAGCCGCTGTAGGTGTTGGCTGCTAACAGCTCCCTTCTCTAGAGAAATGTCTCCAGCCATTTGGAGCCTCCTCACCCAGAAGGTTACACTTCCTCCCAATGATTTACTAATACAGGGACACAAAAGCCAGCTCTCTCTGGGAGGGTGACTCTGTGTTAAGAGTTGCTGGAGCCCCTCCCACAGGATCTGACCTGAGGCCAAACCCTTGTCCAGCTCGGTCCAGTTTCCCCTGCTTTTAGGCCCTAGTGAGACCTTCTAGGACAGCACCTCACTGCCCCATTTTACAGATGGGGAAACTGAGGCTCAGGTAGCAGAGCTCAGCTCCCAGCCCTGGCGACTTTACAGCTCATTTCTTGACCCCGACAGCCTCCCTCATCGCTGCCTCGGGCCTGCTGGTCCCATGTGACCCTGAACGACTGCCTGAGACAGGAACTTAGATGTCATTTAGTTCTCTGAACTCAAAGTGGGCCACCCACCTTTAGTCTCTCGGCAGGTGGAGTGAGCCAGGATTTTCCCCACCCCTCACAGACTTAGAGAAGAGAAGGACCTCAGCCAGGCCCCTTGGAGGGAGGGAGAAAGCAGATTTCAAGAATGCTAGTTACTCACCCAGGCAGCCTATGCCTATCGGTGGCCTACCGTAAGCCATGGGGAGCACTTGGCGCGATGGTCTGATATTAACCCCAATAACTCTATGAAGGAGGCACTGTTTGGTCCCCATTATACAGATAAGGAAACCGAGGCTCAGATTGGTTGAGCGATTCCCACAGCGAGTAAGGGAAGACGTGGATTCAAACCCAGACAGCCTGGCTTCAAATCTTGTGCTTAGTCTCCATGGATGTGTGTCATAAGTGAAGGAATGTTGTTCCATCCTGGGAAGGCTGCTGATCAACCTTCAGGGGCCTCAGGAAAGGCCTTGGGCTTCTGAATTTCTGCAGCTCCCTCTCCAGTTGTCAGTTTCTAGGGAGCAGCCAGCTTCCACGGTGTGCACAGAAGTCCCCTACCACCCACCATCGACAGTCCCAGGCCCCTCGGTGTCAGCCGGGCCTATCTAGGGCAGGGGGCCTCTAGGAATCTCCTGAGAAAGTCTCTTCCTTCCCCTAGCCAACCCCTGGTGGCAGCTACAGACCCACTGGATTTGTGGGTCCACGCCCTTCTCTCGTCTACCTGCAAGTAGATGACGAGGCAGTGGTGGGGTGGATGGTGAGATGTTTAGTTACTAGAATCGTCCCCGGTATAAGTTGGACTTCTACTCTGAGCTGGCTATTCTACTTCCCTTCCTGCTTTTGCCTTGCAGTTATTTATTTTTTATTAATAAAAAGATTGAAATCAAATCCTCTCTTCCTTCTTTCTCTCTCTCTATCTCTCTACATTCCTTCCTGCCATATTTTATCTTGCTTTTTTTTTCCTTCCCAATATAGTTATATCCTATTCTCAGTCTCTCCGCATTGGTGGGCCAACCACATAACTTATCATTTTAACCAGGACACTTTGGGGAGGAAAAAGGGCACTATTCATAATGGCACCAGGACAACAGGTGTCAGCTGGGAATACCAGGATGCGCGGCCACTGGGATTGTGCTGGTCACTTGCCTTTTGGTTCTCAGATCTCCTGCCTGACCTTCTTTGCTCCAAACCCCAGGGCACTAACCCTCCAAACTACATTTCCCAGGCTGCTTTGCCCATAAACAGCAGGCAGAGGTGGAGCGAGGGGAGAAGCTGGGGTACTTCTCCCCCGACTCTGTCTCCTCTGTGTCCAGCCCCTGAAGTTTCTGCTAACACCACCTCCTCCACTCTGTCCCTCCAGCTCCGCCTCCAGGGAGGGCAGTGGCATCCTGCAGTGGTTCATCTCTGAGTTTTGTCACCTTTTCTGTTTTCAGCAATTATGACACCTCTGAGGCAGGTTCTCTATATTCAATTCCCTCTGCAGAAGTTCCTGATGTGGGTTCTGTTCTGACTTGATTTCGATGGAGAGGGATTATTTCTGTGATTTTCAGCAATACAGTAAACTTCTCTTTTGTGTTCCTTTCACTGGAGATTTTCCTCTGGACTCCCCACTTTCTAACGTGAGGGTATCAGAGATTCCTACCCTTCCCTCCCTCTCCCAAACACAAGGGCCCCTCAGATCCGGCTCCTTCAGTGATGCTGGGGCCTGTTTCAAATTGAGTGCTATCTGTGTGTAGCCTTTCTGGGGTGTCTCAGTTTCATGCCAAGAAGGTCCCTTGGACATTTTTATTACCTGCAAATTGTTTTTCTCGCCTCTTTACTCTTCTCAGATAATGCTGTTGGTGTTGAATTGCTTTAGATAATTCTTCATCTTCAGCATCTAGGAGAAGAGTGAAAGATGAGCTTCTCAAGATGGATTTTAAAATGTTACTTGCAAAACCTCCTTGTCCTCACAACACCTCAAGCAGCTCAGATCTTCTCTTTAATCTGGAGCCACTTCCAGAAGTTTCCTTGAGCACCTGTCTGCAGATCCTTCCATGTGGCCTAAATTTGTCATCTACAGATATTTCTCAAATTGCAGTCCCTCAGCCTCCCACATCTGAATGGCCAGAGGACCTCATTAAAATGCAGGTTTATGAAACTAATATGCTATTGTACGTCAACCGTAATTGAAAAATAAATTAAAAAAAAAATTTTTTTAAATGCAGGTTCCACAGCCCCACCTTCCATCTGCTGAATCTATAGATCTGGAGACCTGAGAATCTTCACTTTATAAACTCCTCTGTTTCAAAAACAGAGTCCCTTATTTCAAAAGCTTTGCCTTGTCGAGCATCCCAACCTTCTAATTTAGGAAGCTAGTATTTATTGGGAGCCTCCTCTGTACCCAGGACACACCAGGTGGTTTCACATGTATTACGTCTGCTCCTCACGGATTAGGAAGGAGATTGTTATGCCCATTTATTCACAGGTGGGGAAATCGAGGCTCAAAGAGGTAAAGCCACTTTTCATTTCTCCAATGAAGCCCAGCTGTCCAGTGTTGCACAGCTGGAAAGGGGTTGCTCCTTCACCCTTTGCTTCTAAGTCACCCCTACCTGGACATCTCCCCTGACCACTATGCCTGAGGAACCTTCCTTGATGTTCTTTTCTTTCTCAAAGGTGTCAACTTCACAGCCTTTTCAGAACTCACAATTATTTCACTTATTGGTTTGTTTAGGTGCTTTCTGCATCTTTTTCTTAGTGCCCTCATTTACTTGGAGCCTAGCACAGTGTCTGGCATGCGGTAGATGCTCAGGGAATGTCACTGAAGGAATGAATTTGCAGGGGCAGCCAGCCAACATATTCCAATAAGATTGCCTCCCGTCCTGCAAAGTTTTGGCTTCCAAAGTTCCGAGCCCATTTCCGTGTGTGTGTGTGTATGTGTGTGTGTGTGCGCGCGCGCACATGGGTGTTGCAAATCTCTTTGTGCCCCTAACATCACTTCATCTTTTTCCCACCACCCTTCCAGCCCCCACCACCCCACCAGCCAGGGCAGAAGAGGAGCTCACCAGGCCTCCCGAAGCACCCTTCCTGTGGCTTCTGCCAGCTGAGAATGGCCTCCAGCCACCGGAGCTTGTAGAAGTCAGAGAAGCCGCTGATTCCACAGAACAAGACTGGAAGCAAAGACAGGAGACTCTCCGTAGCCCTGCTCCCCACAGGTCCACCTCCTCCACTCCCCAAGGCCAGCACAGTGCCATCTGCCTCCTCTTGCCAGGGTTAGGCAGAGCCAGGAGGTGGGCGCTCAGCACAGTGGCTGGAAGGAGGCAGTCCTGAGTCTGTCTACCTTAGTGAGCAGGGGCTCCCAGGCCTGGATCCTGCCTCCCACTCAGGGCCTTGGTCCAGGCCAGTGGAGTAGGAGTCAGCAGAGGGATCTGGATACACAAGCCAAGGAGCAGCCACCCAGGGACCCCCTTTCTGCCTTATCTCTAAGGCTCTGAGTGTCTGTCTGTTTGCCGGTTAACTAGTCAGCCGTGCAGAGCTCCATCACTGCGTCAGCCTCTGGAGAAGCAAGCAGTCAAAACAGATAAAATACAGGATGCCCAATTAAATTAGAGTTTTCAATAAACAACAAATAAAAAATTTTAAGTCTAAATATAGCTCATGCAATGTTTGGGAATGTACTTATACCAAAAATGTATTCATTGCTTATGTGAAGTTCAAATTTACCTGGGGATCCTGTAAATTCTTTTTGCTAAATCTGGCAGTTCTCTGTGTGTGTGTGTGTGTGTGTGTGTGTGTGTGTGTGTGTGTCCACAGTCAGGGACACAGTACTGCTTTGTCCCCAGAGCAGAATGCCTACTGTTTTCCATGAAGATGTCCCGGGTCGGGTAGGCATAGCCAATGGCCTCAGCTCTCCAGTTCAAGTCCATCATGTTGGCGCAGAAGAGGTTCATGTAGTGTTGGCTCTGGCGGAACAGCCCTCTCGTGCATCCTTTCTAGTGGGACAAAAGAAGTTGGTCCAGTGACAGACCTGAGTTCTGTTATAGGAAAAGGCTTGTCATTCTGAGATGACACTGCAAGTGGATGCCTTTGGATGCCTTTCCCCTTTTCCCAGAATTTCTTTCCTACTCACATTCCCAGCCTGCTGGGGCATCGGACAGAGCTAAGCTTGAGTCCCAGCTCCGACACTTAGGAGCTGTGTAATCTTGGTCGGTTAAGTTAACCTTTCAGAGCCTCAAGGGTCTTCAAAGGGCAAGGGCGATACCACTGGGAGCTGCACGGGAGGGGCACTCCTGTGGGTGGTTGATACCGTAATTACGACGCGCCCAACACTAGGGGGCGCTCTACAACCGCTAGCTGCTGTCGCTGCATTCGGATTCCACACTAACAGGGCTGGCAGCTACAGCGCTTCTCAAAGTGTTGGCTGCGGATCGGTTGCGGGGAGAGAACAGGAGATGAGAATAGGCCTTAGAAACTTTTATAGCAATGCGTCAGGATAACTTTCTATCTGTCCAATCTAATAATCAAAATAATTTTCTTCGTAATTTGGTTGTTACTGTATTTACAAAAATACCAGTTCGTGATGGCTTGCAAATAAATAATAAACAAAGATTCTGTTAAAAATAAAAAGACTGGCAAGGCCTTTCTAGGCTAAGAATTTCTGGACGATGACTAACATTTTTGAATAGAGATAACAAGCCTTACCTTTCTATAGAAATAAATATATATTTAGCAATGATTATTTAGCAAAGTTTGAGCTCTTGGGCTTGGAAGAGCGTTGGGCACGGGAGAGGTGGGGGTGGGGCTGGTTTGGTCTTCTGGAAGCCGCCACCCACTTTGTTGTAAATCCTTTTCCATTTGTTATTGTTTACCGAGTTCTTTCTGCTGCTTCTCTCTGGCTCTCTTTCTCTTTTTGTTATGCTGATGACCTCTGATCGAATTCAGGATGTAAAGATCTCTGTCCAACAGAATCCCAATTCTCCCCACCCCCACCCCCACCAATTTGGTTGGATTTTATAGCCAACAGATGGCAGGCTACTCTCA